>NC_045541.1:136080692-136363192 GCF_009769535.1 Thamnophis elegans | reverse complement strand
GATGATAAGAATGGAAATTTTTTTATCTTGGTACAGAAAATGGAGTGTAATTTGATAAATGGTTAGGTAAATCATGACAGGGGATGGGAGGAAAGAGAAACATTCTGAGATAGGAAGAAAAATTCATACAATGATCTTGGAGTTTGTCAATTAGGTAAATGTATGTTAACAAACAATAAAAATAGACACATTTGAAGTGAGTACATTTAGGCTGTTTTGAGTTACTGGAACATTATGTTACATTTTGCTCATAGTTAGACACATTTGAGAGATGTTATAAAATATGCCGTGCTCTGTTTTCAGTTACGCAGTTAAACCTGTACTGAAACTTAACTATATGACTAAAATGAAATACTCATTTTAGTCTTAAATGATGTAAATCTCTTTTTGGTTCTTGTTGCATGTTGTTTCTCTATAAGATATCCAGGAGATCCAAAGAAAAACTGTTCTTTTTTTTAGTAAGTTACTTCATGAATGAAGCAGTAGAAATCTATAAACCTGACTTGGGAAATTTTGAATTCAATTTTCATTTTTATGAACTGTCCAAAAGGGTTCTCTTTCCCAACAAACTTCTGAATTTATTATATCTATATATAATATATATATATATATATATATAATATATATATGTATGTAGGTATGATGTATGTATGTATGTATGTTTATGTATATATATAGAATATGTATATATATATGTATATATATATATATACATATATAATATATACATTATAAATATATATATATATACATATATACATATATATACATATATATACAATATATACATATATATATATATATATATACACATATATACATAACTATATACATACTATACATACATATACATATATATAGATATATATATAACATACACATACATACATACATACATACATACATATACATACATATTATATTATATATATTATATATATACTTAAAGTCACAACCCTGGTATGCCCAAGTATGGAGGGAAGGTCACACTTCCCTCTCTGTCATTAGGCTCGTCACAAGAGTCCATCCAGACAGAAACCCAATATTTTTTACTGTTGCCTTTTTTATTACATTGTTATATTTATGCTGATAAATAAATAAAGGGAGACTAGTATAGATCTATTTCAAGCTATTTAGCTCTCATCAGCTAGGTTCGATTCCCAAAAACTTGGGTATGGCTAGCTGATGAGAGCTAAATAGCTTGAAATAGATCTATACTAGTCTCCCTTTATTTATTTATCAGCATAAATATAACAATATATATATATATATATATTATATATATATATATATATAATATATATATAATATATATATATATATATCTATATATATATATATATATATAATATATAAATAGGCCAGCTGGATCTAAGCCAAAGGACTAACAGTTCAGCATAATGTATTCAGCCATTACTAAATAGGTAAAAAGGTGAAACTCACAAGATAAATATCAGCAATCTATTATATTATTATGTGGTTAATCTTTGGTGAGATCACAGCCTTTGGGGCTGGTTGTAGCTCAACAGCTCGAGTCCTAACCAAGGACCTAGGAACTGTTAAGGTAACGTCGGAGGATATAAGCTGTTCCAAGTAGGGTGGTTTTTGTAGCATCAGAAATGTTCAAGTCTGATAATTTAAAATTTCCAAATAGCGAGGTAGCCCTTTAGGTAATGCTCCAGGGCTCCAATGACAATCGGACAACATACAATTTCTTTTTTCCACAGTCGCACAACTTCAATTTGCAAGTCCCGGTACTTTGTGATTTTTTCCTTGCTGTTTATCTTCAATTTGTGCATCTCCAGGTATTGCAATGTCAATGAACCCATACTTTTTCTTTCAACTATTGTTATGTCAGGTGTGTTGTGGGCCAAGTGCCTGTCAGTCTGAATACAGAAGTCCCACAAGATCTCACTTTCTCATTGTCTAAAACCCTTCTGACATGATGTTCCAGTGGTTTTTCCTGTACTCAAATCCAAACTTTGGCACAATTTCCAGTGAATGATCTTAGCAATGAGGTCATGGCATTGTAGATAGTCAGTTTGTGAAATTTTGCTGCACCTACTGATCAAGTGGTCGACTGTCTTGTCTTTCTCATTACAGAGGCAACAATTTGCTGTTGGTGGTAACATTGTAATTTTTTCCTTCAATGCAGTTGTGGCTAAAGTTTGTTCTTGAGCTGCCAAAATAAAGCCTTTTGTTTCTTTTTTCAGTGCTCCTGATCTTACCAGTTCCAGGTTAGCTTTTGGTCGCTTTGCCTTCAATACTTTGCAAGTATTGGCTGTGCATATCTTTGTTTTTCCAATTGTCACCCTCGCTTCTCAATTACTTCTTTCTTATAAGCTTTTGACTTAGTTGTCTTTAAAGACCTCCTTTATTTACTTCCTTATCATTGGTTCTCCACTTTTCTGGATTAATCATTCAAGCTGTGTTTTTCTTCTTCCACAGTCTGTTTTACTTGTAGGAGTCCTTGACCACCATCTGCTCTTGGTAGATATAATCGGTCAACATTACTTTTAGGGTGCAAGCATGATTCATTGTCATAAGCTTCCTTGTTTTTCTGTCCAAATTGTCCAAATTGTCCAAATCCATCTGGGTCCAGTCAATTATTCATGCAGAGTATTGAATCACAGTGCAGCCCAGGTATTTATGGCTTTTATGATGTTTCCTCTACTCAATTTGGACTTTAATATCTTGTGAATTCGTCGAATGTACTTGGCTGAAATTAATTTCTTGACTTTACTATGCATTAAGTAATAGGCCTCTAAATCCCAAGTACTTGTAGCCTTCTTCTGGTTTTACTGCCTTTATCATTTCTTCATTCTCAAGTTCTATTCCATCATCTTCTATGAGCTTGCCTGCTTTGGTTGCCATTGTTGCACATTTGTCATTCCAAACTGCATACCAATGTCTTGGTTAAATTTTTTGTGCGTTCAATTAATAAATTCAGTTCAGCTTTTGTTTTACCAAACAGCTTCAAATCATCCATGTATACCAAGTGCGAAAGTTTCAGTCTTTCTTTGCAAGTTCATATCCATAGTTCATCTTCTTCAAAATGATTGTCAGGGGTAGCATTGAGAGTATAAAAAAGTAGGGGTGAAAGGGAATCGCCCTGGAAATGTCTCATTTAATTTCAACTTCACCCAGTACTCTTCATTAGCTAGGTTCGTCTTTTCTTTGAATTCTTTAGGATTAATTTGTCAATCAGCAGTTGGTCCTTCGTTCCTCTTGAATTTTTGCAGCATCCTTTCTGTTCTACAGGAAGCAAGTATTCTTTCCAATTATCCATAATTTGGTTTGCAATGATACCAGTAAGGAGCTTGTATGTTGTTGGCAAACAGGTGATTGGCCTATAGTTTCCAGGATCCTTTCCTTTTTCTTTATCTTTTTGGATCAAAAATGTCCTTCCAGTTGTTGTTGCTGTTGTTGTTGTTGTTGTTGTTGTTATTATTATTATTATTATTATTATCATTATTCCAAAGATAGTTTGTGAATACATTTCTAAAACATACCCAGATAATTTTTCCTGATCTTGGTTTTAGTTATTTTGCTTTATCACATTTTCTTTCTGAAACAGAAACAACACATGAAGAATTAATTTTGGATTATAATTATTACAACAAATATACCTAAAATGCCTTTGTATTGGGTTGCCTTTTTTCATGTCACCACATTGAAAGAAAAAATGTTGAGACTTTGGAAAAAGTGCAAAGAGAAAACTAAGATGATTAAAGGCCTGAAAATCTAAACATATGAAGAACGGTTGAAGATTTGAGTTTGGCTAGTCTAGAGAAAGAAGACTAGAGTGATATGATAGCAGCATTTTCTAAAAGCACAAGAGGCAGGACAAGAACAATGGATGGAAACTGATCAAGGAGAGAAGCAACTTAGAATTAAAGAGAAACTCCCTAATAGTGAGCACAATTAACCAGTGGAACAGCTTGCTTTCAGAAGTTGTGGGTGCTTCATCACTGGAGGTTTTTAAGAAAAGACTGGACAGTCAGTTGTCTGAAATGGTATATGGTCCTCCTACTTGAGCAGGGTCCTGGATTAGAAGACCTCCAAGGTCCCTTCTAGCCAGAGGTGGTCTTTAGCCAGTTCTGACAGGTTCTGGAGTAGCAGAATTCCAGAACTCTTCTGATTCTGGTGGTAGCAGAAATTTTGAGTAGTTCAGAGAACTGGCAAATAGGCTGGCACCACTCCACACTGCTTCCCAACCTTCCAGCTGATCATCTTTTGTTGCCTTGAACAGAGAATGGAGCTGGAAAGTAGGTTAGTAGGGGTGGGGGTGGGAGAATGAGGATTTTGCAGTATCTGCCCTGCCCTGACCACAAAGCCACACCCACAAGGCCATGCCACACCCACAGTCACCCCCACCAACCCACAAAGCCACACCCACAGAATTGTTACTAAAAATTTGAATCCCACCACTGCTTCCAGCTCTATTCTGATTGAAATGTGTTTTGTCTGTAAGCTAGTTCCCCTACAGTATTTTGAAATTGAATATCCTTTACAATGTTAAGAGTAGCTTCTTAAATTTAAATTATCACAAAACAGATTCTGAACCATAAAGTCAGTTGGGAAAATCACATTTCTATTCCTCTCATTGACTATCTCTAGAAATCAGCCAAGGATCTAATGGCACAGCTCTAATTTCAGATCAACAATTAGTGATGTGTGCATTTATTCTTTTTTCTAAAGAATATTTACATACATGTGATATAGAGACAAACAGCATAAAATATATTCTATGTATTTCCTCTGTTGTTTTTATTGAAAGATTTATTACTATTTCTATCAAGTTGTTTATACATTCGAACCAGGTCTCCTTCTTCAAAAATAATTTGGAGAAATTAATTTTGTGCCACCACAAGCAAAGCTGTGTGAACTAGAAGGGAAAAAAAGAATCAATTCATAATAAAAATCATACTACATAATACAAATTGTAAGGTACCTTACATACATTCATCTACATGTGTCTTTCAAGAACCAATATAGTGTACATTTTCACATATTGTGTACATTTAGAGAACAGTAAGAATAATCAATCTTTCCGAGAGGAATACATTAAAACTCTTAGAGGCATTTTTTAAAAAGAGAGATACAATATCTGATTTTTTATTAGATTATTTAGAGAAGAATTGATGGTAAGCCATTCTTGTACCCCTAGAATTTCTGAAGGGTTTTCAACCCACTACCATGACATATTATTCCAATAACTCAACATACTATAAAGAGGATAGCAGTATAAATGCTATGTTATATCTGCCATAGGTTATGAAAATTCAGAATTCAAATTAGACTTAGCTATGTATGCTTAGATTACATCTACAGCCTTGATATTGACAGTAAAGGTTTAGAAAAAGTGGATTATTACTACATTTTAGGATTCATTATCAATTGTTAAGGAACCAGCAGTCAAAAATTATGCTGCTGGCTTGATAGGATAGCAATGAAAGACCTGACAAGCATATTCAGATGCTATAATGCATCTGTATTTACAAAGATCAGAATCACACAAGTAGTGATTTTCTCAGTGATGCTCTATGAAATCAAATGTTGGTCTTTGATGAAATAGAACAGAAATATTAATGTTGAGCTTTATCATAAAAGAAGATTCCTGAGAATGTAGTGGAAAGTCAAGGAAAAAATGAAAGAAAAATAGGATACAGTTCTAACTCAAGGCACAATGATCAAACTTAAATGACCACATTTTGGACACATTATACAAAGATGGCTTTTCTAAGAAGTTTATAAATTTGGGAAAGTGAAAAGAAAAAGAAGACAATGACCAGCAAGAACTGTGGTGGACAGGATTACAACAGTGATGTGGTGCATTATTGGAAAATCTGAAGGACTGAAAGAAAAATGTTCCTAGAAAAGGTTTATCAGTATGCTCTGTAAGATACTGAATTGATGATACATAATCAATCACTGGTATAATCCAAATGAAATGACTAACTATAGTTAGTCATGATGAATGAAAAATGTCTTGCTTCACAGGATACACTACAAATAAAATTCAATCCATAACAAAGTCAGTTATGTGCTGTTGTTGACTAGTTGTTTATAGGTGAAATGTTGAGGTTAAAGTTAATTACAGTATATGAACTATTTTGTGATGAGTCTGTAACAAATTTGTATGAACTCTGTATATTTTAAATAGGTCTTTAGATAACACTTGGGGAACTCAACACCAGCTTTAATTAGAATTCTCCAGGTGAAAAGATGAAACATGAAATCCCACTGATATTAATCCAAACTGACAATGAGTTGGCCTTGGACGTATCTTTAAGAAGAATATCACACATATTTAAAAGGTTTTATCAAGGGGAGGCCTATAAGGTCAAGAGCTATTATTTGTAACACTAGTCAAATTTCACTTTGGAAAATCTTTTTCTTATCTTATTGAAAGCACTCTGTCACTTATATCTATTATAACACGTATTTTCTAATCACTTTGTGCAACTATGCTGTAAAATAAAATCACTACTTAGTACTACCTGTAGATGAATAGTGGGTTTAGGAAGCCTTTTTTCTTTATCTGAGAAGCAGTTTGGTCTAGTGTTAATATTTCAGGCTAGAAATTAGGAGAGTGTGAGCTCTAGTCCTGTCCTAAACATGACAATCAGCTGATTGAGTATGGACCAGTTACTCTCTATCAGGCTCCTCTGGCAAACCAGTTGGTCAATTCCTGCCACAAGTAATGAATTGGGTTGATCCAAAAAAGCAGACTGTACACTAGGAAAAATGCTAGGAAGAAAATTATTGTTCTTATCCATAAACCTTCAACTGAAAGTTGGAACTGATCTTGAAAGCACTAAATTCAACCACTGATTTTTAAACCAATGATCTCCTAATCCTTTCCTATCTTTGCTGGTAATATGCAGTACATTGTCAGGCACCCACAGCTCATTTTTTACAGCCCAGTGTGACATTTCAGGAGTGTTTTAAGCAAAAAAAAGACAAAAAAACTCTACTGCTATGTAGCATTAAGAAATAGATTAAGTAATTATGCTCCAAGGGAGTATATTAGTCTTGCTGACTTCCTTTCACTAACTAAATAGTGGTCTATGGATAATATTAGATGCCTATTTGGACTGATAAACTTACAGAAGCTGTGCAGGCATATATTCCCTTTTTGCCTGTCATATTATATGATAAATAAAATAAAAATAAATGCTTTTAAAAAACACAAGTTGGGGAAAATTAGAATTAAGCAGGAGTTGGTTAGGTCAAGTCTTTAAAACAAGTATTCTGTTTCTACAAACTCTAAGAAGTTGAAAGATAAATGAGAAAAATAAATTCATTTTATATTAATTTTAATCATTTTAGGTTTTGCAAATCATAGGTAATAGGCACAAGTTAATGTCACTCGCAATATATCTAGATACCTTTTGTTTAATGAACTTTGATGTAGAAATACTGCTTTGCTCATTTGCCTTAATCTTCACTCACATTTTAATTAAAAAGTCCCTCAAAATATTATTGATATTCAAATAGCAGCTTGATAAATCTGCATATTATACAATATAACTTTTAAATATTAACAGATATCGGTTGCAAAATAGGTGTGTATTAAAAGGAAGACTATATGTCTTTGTTCTAATACATATGAATATGTATGTATTAGAAGGAAGTACTGCAAAGTATGTATGAATTAATAGTATCTATATAGGTGTATGGATGTGTGTGCATATTATGTATAATAAATGTGTATCAGAGGTGGGTTTCTGCTGGTGTGGCCTGAATCAGGAGAACTGGTAGGGGCGGTGGCGGGAAGCTCTGCCCATCCACCGTATGTTTCTGCACATGCAATCATTGCACATGTGTACAATGGTACTAAAATAAATTGAAACCCACCACTGATGTGTTTCTATGTCACACTTCCAAAACTTGTCAAGAAAACCACAGAAATTACTCTAGGGAGGAGTCAACATTGAGTCAAAGGCACAATATATATATGGAAATACTCCATAAATAAAAATGGAAGCAAAGAATCTCAGCTGAACAATTTTGGCCATATTATTATACCTTTCATAATGAGGTTTACACAGCACATATAATCTCCCCATAGCCTCAAAGGTCTTTCTTAAGCTAAATCAGCAACCAACATAACACGTCTGAAGGAAGTGTTTTCTCTAACAAAGTAAAACATATAAAGCTTTAATTTTCAGGAATGATTCAATGCACTTAAAGGTTACTTCAATCAAGTTATCTTTTAACATTACACTACAATAGGGATCAGGATGGCATAGATAATGAATATGCACCTGGGCAAATGTTAGATAACAGATATGTAATAAAGTATTGTGATAAAACAGTTGTTCAGGTAAAATATATTACAGATTATTTTACAATGGATAGTGAAACAATTTATGGTAATGATTAAATGTTAAGACATATTACTATCTTTCAAAGATAAAATCTCAAACATATTGTACCTCCTTACGCCATCTATGCTACAGCCTTAACAGTATGTTGAACATTATTTTTCTATCTTAAATCAACATTGATATGATTTATGAATATAATGGGCTGGTTTGTTTCTATGAAAGCAATTTAAAGGCCTTTCCCCCCACCCTTCTGATCTTTACTTTGATAAAAGACAAAAAAGTGATTTATTTAAAAAAATCTTACTAGATTTACTGTCAATTTTGTACCCCAAAATACAGGTCTGTTTTTTTTCTTTTGCAAATTTGTGATATTTATCCTACAGATTATATGCCAGTGTATTTATATCCAGGAAACTTGTGCATCATAGTTACTTTTCAGGAATAAAAGCTGGATGGAAGGAAAACTGCTGACTCAGGAGAGATATAATGGATATGCCCTTAAAGTATATTTTATTCCTTCTCCCCTAAGCCCTTACTCACAAGTTGCACCACTAAAATAATTAAGCAATTAATTAAGCAATTAATTTACAATTTTGCTAGATTTGTTTAAGCAAAATTCAGCATTTATGAGATTATTTTCATTTTTATTTCTGTAATGACCACATGTTGGGTCAAAGGCATTAAATGATTTTTTCAACTTTTTTTTTAATTTAGAAATTATAAATGTTGCTTAGTTCCTTAAGGGCCCAAGGCAGTTTAAAAAAATAAATTCATATAGCCAAAGAGCCAAAGTAATGGAAATGATAAAGATTTTACAAAATAAATCAACATTCAAACTCTCTGTAGGTTTTATCTTATTTTATTTTGCTATCCCCTTAAATTGCAATAAGGAAAATATTTGCTTAATTCCAGTTGCAATTTGTTCTTGAGGAGGGGCAAAACAGAAATGGAATGACTGATTAAGCCCACCCACTGCTTTGTACAACATGCATCACAATAATTTCATTTTTTTTAATCATTGTTAAGAGTTTTTTGTTGTTGTTTATTCATTTTATGCACTCTGTGCTTAACCAACATTTTAGAAATTAAACTATGATAAAGTAGTCAATATACCTGAATCAACAAACACTTATGTTTTTAGTTTTGTTCCCAAACATGAAGGTTCCAATTGTTTTAAGACAAATACATAGGGATCTCCCTTTAGCCCTTCTGCTCAACATGGAAAATTAGTGATTGACTCTGATTGATATAAGACTATTAGAGGTGACTAGAATGGTCCAGTGTTCCTATTTCCACCCCTCATTCTTAAAATGCATGGATATGGGCATTTGTTGGATTACTATTTTTCTGAGAAGCTTTTCTATAATTTGGGATGTAACCAATTTCCCCTAAGATACAGAACATTAAACAGTAAACAGTAATGAGTTGGAAGGGATCTTGTAAGTCATCTAGTCCAACCCCCTGCTCATGTAGGAGACCTGTACTAAAGATTAAAACCACCGAATTGGTGACCTTTCTGATCAAGAAGCTCAGTGTCTTAGCCACTGAGCCACCTAGTCCAAGTTAACATGTATTAAATCAAATTTATCAATAACATAAATCCTAGATGACAATATTGAGACACAGCTAAATAAGCAGAGCAATGGCTTCCTTGAATAATTCTTAGTAGATTTGCAGTAAAGTATCTTTTATATGATGTTCAAGAAGTTATAAAATCATTTTTAAGCAGCTATAATAAAATTTCTGTCTTTTTCAGACAGTTCAGAAGTGAAATTATTATCTTTTGAGAGTATCATTAGAATTACATTGCAGCCTTTAAAATAATAGAGTTATTTAAAAATCTGCTTAAAGTGAACATATGTTTAGTACTTGGACAAAAAGTAATGAAACCACATCACTGGAAAGAATCTGTTTCAGAACTTTTAGGTGATCAAAATGATTTTCTGCTTAAAAATAATACAAGAAAACCCTATTGGAAATCCAAGTTGTACAGGAATAGGCAAAAGTCTGGTGTTTATTATTAGAATATTAAGATTCAAAACTGGACATTGTTTTCAAGGGATCTTAAATTTATTGGGTTTTATGTGTATGAGGCACCTACAGTACCTAAGCAGCTACATTTTGTCTTTAGGCCTCTATTTACCACAAAGAATTGTTTTCCACCCGCTGAATTAGTATAGCACTGTTACTGTATTTAAAATTGTGCAGTGATATAAATGTTGATAACATTGGTAGTTTTCTGCCTGCTACAGCACACATTTCTGATAGGGAATAATCCCATATTATTCAAATTGTCAATTGTTATCATTGGATACAGTTTCAAGCTAAAAGTTATTAGGAAAGCATAGTAGATGAACAATTAAATTTTAAGTAATGAAAAACAAGTTTATGAATAAAAAAAGGGGGGAGTAATTTAGAAGATAGGTCAACATAGAAGGTTAGATTTTAGGTTTTATTTGACTTGTATGCCACCCTATTCCGAAAGACTCAGAAGAATAAATGAGTGTCTTTGTTCCCCAGCTCTAGAAAATGACTTCCATAGCTGGATAATGAAATATAGCGAAATGGCACTGCCATTACCAAAACCAATATTCATCTGCATGCACTTCTGATGGTGAAATCTAAAAATTATCTGGCTGAGCAAATTTTCTTGTTTCTGTGAGCTGGTGTTACATATTTAAAAATAGATATGGACTTTGCTTGGGGCAGTGAACTAACATTCTCGTGTGCTACCTAAAATTATTGAAGTAAAAGTGAGGTTCTTTAAAAAAAAACATCAATAATATAAGCTGTGTAGTCAAGAATTTGGTGATGTCGAATATGGATAAAAGTCCAGTGTTCGTACAATTGTACCATGACCAAAAAAATAAAAACACTTTCATTAAAGTTGATGGAACATGAAAAGAAATATTTACTGTAATTGCAACTTTGCAACTTTAATAAGATTTGTATGCTGCCCACTCCCTAGGACTCTGGGCGGCTCACAACAAAAGTAAAACATAAAAATATTTAAATACAGTTATTTAAAATAGATATCATCCATTCAATCAAGTGGGCTGATTTTAATCAACAGCCCAGGCCTGCCGGAACAGCCAGGTCTTGTCGCTTTACGGAAGGCCGGGAGGAGGTGTAAGGGTCCGATCTCTGTGGGTATCCGTTCCATAAGGCCGGCGCAGCTACAGAGAAGCCCCTCCCGGGAGCCGCCACTGGCATTGTCCGGTCGACGGCACCGAAGGAGGCCCAACCTGTGCGATCTTATAGGTCATTGGGAGGTAAATGGCAGGGGCAGTCTCTCAGGTAGCCAGGTCCAGTACCATGTAGGGCTTTAAAAGTAATGACTAGCACCTTGAAGTGGGGTCCAGAGACCAATGGGGAGCCAGTGCAGCTCGTGGAGGATAGGTGTAACATGGGTGTATCTAGGTACACCCATTATCGCTCACGTGGCTGCATTCTGGACCACTGCAGTCTTCAAACACTCTTCAGGGGCAGCCCCATGTAGAGTGCATTACAGTAATCCAGTCTTGAGGTGACGAGGGCGTGAGTGACTATTCGAAGTGCCTCCTGGTCCAGATAGGGCCGCAACTGGTGCACCAGGCGAACCTGGACAAAGCCCCCCCTGGTCACAGCTGACAAATGTTGTTCTACATCAGCTGTGGATCCAGGAGGACACCCAAATTGTGGGCCCTCTCCGAGGGTGTATAACTTCACCCCCCAGGCTAAGAGGTAGAATGTCTGGACCATCTTTGGGAGGCAACATCAATAGCCACTTGCCATATTGAACCCTATGGATTAGGAAGTCACTTAGAGTAAGTTCATATGCGAGTAAAGGCAGGTGAACGAATACTTTTGGCAATATAGTGTATTTCTTGAATATGATTCACCTTAATTTTTGAAGTGTGACATCAGCAATGTCATGGATGGAAAGAAGATGCATTATATGAAAAGGACAGGGCAGGCCTTAATATCAAAGTTAAAGATAAGGAGTGACAGTATTGCAAAATAAGAATCTAAACATCTTTTTGCCAACATTGGATAATGAAAATGTGGATTTTGATATTCTTATTCTTCTTTCTCCAATATTTTTCATATCAGTGACATTGCGGTGAGGTTTATGCTGGTGAGGCACTGACATAGTAGTGGGTTTCAAAAAAATTTAGACTTGTGGACTTCAGCTCCCAGAATTCCACAGCCAGGGATGCTCAGTTCCGATTTAATGCGACAGCATTTGTTTTTCTACTTTGCGAAAAAGTTTCCTTCATTTTTTTCTTCTCCTCCCTCTCCTTACTTCCTCCCTCTCTCCCTCCCTCACCCCTCTCTCAAACAGACACACGCACACAGAGAAGTTGGATTGGACTATCTCTCCTACTCTCTTCCCTCTCTCACTCACTCTCTCTCAAACAAACACAACACAAAAGTTGGATTGGCTATGTTTTCCAATGGCTTGAAAGCAGCTCCTCTGCCATACCCCCCCCCATTCCCCTGCTACCTTCCCCAAACACCTCCACCATTTGCAAATGCAGGCTGCTGTCTGGGTGGGAAAGCCCACCCACCCAATCACCTCCTGCTTGCAGGCTGGGTGACAGAAGAGGCAGAGAAGCCAGAGGGGAACTGATCCAAGCCTTTGATTGCAGGCGGAGCCACGTTGCCTTTCAAACTTGTAATCAATGAAGCTGGGCTTATATAGTTTTATCCATCTCTCTCTCTCTCCTCTCCCCCACCCTCTGTGTGTGTGTGTGTGTGTATTTGTGTGTGTGTCTGTGTGTCTGTGTGTGTGTCTCTGTGTGTGTGTTTGAAAAGGCAACGTGGCTCTGCCTGAAATCAAACTACACTTGGGAAGGGATCTACACTTGAGGGTGAAGTTTGAATTCCTCTCCCTCCCTCCGACTCACACGTACCTACTATAGCTCACAACTGACACAGTATAGTTCTAGCTAAACTGGTGGAAGTTGCTGCTCTTGAAAAGATGAAAAGCAAAAAAAGATGGAATGGAAAGATGTTCCTCAGAAGTCCACACTTTAGAGTCATTTGTGTGGAAATAGAGACTAACTGGAACCTTATGTTATTACAGTGAGAGAGTTAACTTCAGAAACCACCAAGAGTTTGCATTCCAACTCTGAAAAACTGCAGATTATTTAAGATAAATTGTTCATGTGGAGAAATAGATTTTACAATGAAATGAGAGTTCAAAAGCTTTCAGCAGTTTAATAACCATATAAATAGAAGTGATGGGCTGACACAGGACTACTCAGCCCATCTGTCTACCTCCAGATGCCACCAGAACACCCATGGGTAACAAGAGCAAATAACTATTCTATTCATTATATGACTGAAAAGTAGAAGACAGAGCTTGGCTTAGGAATCAAAATACTGATCTGTTTTTAGAGCAGATCAAAAACATTCACCAGCAGAGAAAGGAACAAGGATCTTATTTGTAACACTGACTATCAATCATTGTATGACATTAGTCCTGTCAGAAGAACTCAGCAATTTTTAGAGGTTGTTGTGTGTAAAATTACTACACAGGGAGGCTAGCACTACATTGTGAAGCAATCATTTGTTCTACTTCAGTGCAAATATAGAAAAGTGATAAGAATTCAGGAATACTATGGAGAAAAAAGTATCTTATCTATGCTGCATAGTGGCATAGTGATCATTTAAAAAGTCCACATTACAAATTATAGTGCTGTATAGTGCTGAATAATTTCCCTCCTTCCCCTTTTGAATGCCCATTACATCGATATAACACGAAGATTTGCTCATGGTGACAATTACATCAGATAAACAGATTTAAACAGATTTTTTTTAACTTTTATATTATGTGTTTCTTTTAATGTTGTACACCGCCCTGAGTCCTTGGGAGAAGGGCGCATATAAATATAATAAACCTAAACCTAACAGAGTTGGAAGGGACCTTGTAGGTCATCTAGTCCAATCTCCAACCCAAGCAGGATACCCTACACCAGTTCTGACAAGTGCAGTCCAATCTTTTCTGGAAAGCTTCCAGTGGTGAAGCTCCCACAACTTCCAAAGGCAAATTGTTCCATTGGTTGATTGTTGTCACTGTCAGAATTTTCTCCTTATTTCTAGGTTGAATGTCTCCTTGGTGAATTTCCCTCCATTATTCCTTGTCTGACCTTCAGGTGTCTTGGAAATAGCTTGACCCCTCCTCTCTGTGGCAGCCCCTCAAATATTGGAACACTTCTATCATGTCTCCCTGGTGCTTCTCTTCACTGGACTAGCCATGCCCAGTTCTTGTAATTGGTTCTTCATATGTTTTTTGTCTCTAGTCTCCTAATCATCCCTGGTTGCTATTATCTGCACTGCATGTCACAACAAGATGACCCTTACCTAATGAAATTATATCTATAACAAGCTGGAATGGAATATTCTGCAAAAGAAGCTCACCTTAGCCAAATATGGTGGGAAACCTTTTCAAAGTACAGGGACTAAACTCCAATGTTCAAAGATCTCAGCACCTTTATTTTAACAGAGGATGTCCAAAACTAAGTCAATACAGACAACTATTTTTGTTGTATAAGTCCTCCACCTCTTTTCCGTTTCATTTTCACCAATATTATAATTCTGTGGAAATTCAATGGCATTCATATATTTCAATGGAATTTATTACAGCACTGTAAATACATGTGATTAGCAGACCTAATGTAGTAGAACAAAGGAAAGATTTGTTTTATTTTCAGCTAGTTTCCAACACACTATCCTCCAAACAAAACCTGTCAAACAATTAGCACATGTATGTATGAAATAATATATCATACATCAGAGACAGTAATTCTATGAGATAAATATAATCTGAGATAAGTATAAGTATAAATAATATATTTGTTACATAGTACAGCAGTTGGAACAATCTTGAAAGATTTATAAATATTAGCATTAATACTTGTATTCTCTATTAGGGACAATGATCATTCTCAGGATAAACAAGCACTAGAGTATTTACTAATAAATTTTTAAATTTTCTAATATATTTTAAAAAGGCCTAAAATATGGAAATATTCAGAACATACAAAATTTAAGTTCTTTTTTAAAAAAGGACAGATGTGGGAAGAAGTGGTAATATATATATTTCTGCCTGAAGCTGAAGTTGAAAGGAGGTTATCTCCCATTCTGTTCTTCTTTAAATAAACTTCTGGAAATGCTCAGAGGCAGCATAGGGTAAGATCTTCACCCCCATCTCTCTCTTGGAAACAGTGATCACCAACCCCAAAGACCTTCACAGTCGGTTCCCAGCAAGAAGAATAATGCCACCTATGCTGATTGTGATGCATGCACAAATTTATTTAAAGCAGCCACAGCATAAGGAAAAGAAGGAAATCAAGCTGTTTTTGTCTGCAGTACAAAAATACTTACAAAAATACTTCAGTAAAAAAAAAGTACTTGTACACAGAGCCTCTCTTTCACTCATATTTCCCCTTCACTACCTCCTTCATTTCAAAATCAAAACAGGATTCATTTTTTTTCCTGTGAACATGGCAACAAGTGCCAGGTTCTGTTGTGAAGAATTCCCCTGAACTGCAAAAGCCACAGCACAAACCTGTCATTATGTAGGATACAAAACAGCTCAGTTTATTCTTGGAAATATGCTCCTTATGGATGGCAGTCAGAGTTCTGAAGCTGAAGTGGTTGTAGACAGTAAATTCCTCTTCCACACGGAAACTTGAACTTTTCATTTCATTGCATTTAATATTTGTGTTTAATTCCATTTTTGCTTTGGCACTGCCCGGACAGTTCTTGGGGGCAGTTTGCATGTTTATTTCTTTCACCTTGCATGGGAAGAGATTAAAAGAAAATGATCAAATCCTACAAGCTTTTCAACTGTTTGTGTTCAAGCATTCTGGATACAATACCAAGTTAAATAAATGACTATATCTAAATAATTTCCCCCTCACCAAAAAACCCTATTTAAATAAACTCAGGCACCTAGATATAAATTCTAATATATCCCATTCAAACATTATTAATCACTCTATTAGGGCTCTGGGATAACCATCCCACCCTCTGCTAATATTGGCTTCTTTCCAGCCATTTGTACATTCACTGGCAATGTCTGGAAGAGAGAGTCTCATTAATACCCATGTGAGCTGGGATCGTAATAATACTGAACCTTTGTATGCTTTTCCTCTTCAATAATTTGGCCTAAATGTCTGACTACTGCATGAATACAATACCATATGCATGATAATAATGGGACAGGGACTAATTGGTGCTTCACTATGGATTTTGAGCCAGATTATATACAATATTTAGATTATTCTGAGAAACTGTGACTATCCTATCATGTAAAGAACTCTCCAAAGAAAGATGAAAAGACTTGAATTAAATGCAATCCCTGTGCTATGATTAACTGGCAAATATCAGATCTAATATTGCTATACTACCATCTCTTCTTGAATTCTCATTGTGCCCAGGATTAAAACAGAAGGGAAAGGTAGATGTCTACAGGAGTTTAAAGAGGCAGATCAAACAGCATAGCTTTGTTCAGAGAAGGTAGGATGTTCTATACAAAAGCATTATTAAGAAGAGGTTAACCTTTATTTTGATTGTTTTATGATTGTTTTATGATATGGACTTGAAGGAAAAATAAAAAGAACTATGATTGGGGGGTTATGCCAAAGCTAATCAGTATTTCTGACCCTAACTAACAGAAATAGGAAGATAGGGGATTCTGTGAATGAAGGAATCACAGTGTTATACAAGGTAAAAGTTATAAAGTACTGAAATATATTTAAATGCAACAAAGAAAAAAAATCTCATTTTTGCTATCATCTATTTTTGAAATCTGTGTAAATTCAATATAATCTTACCATCCTTTGTAAACCTATTTTCCTTGTGGATTTACATAACTGAATTGTTTGTGATGGTTGTATAACCTCTGAGATAGGGTGAAACAAAATCTAGACAAATGAATTCCTTAAACTCAACAGTCATATAAATAGGTATGAGAAAATCATAGTCACTATTAGTCAACCCCCCCACCCTCCCACCACAAAAAAAAAAAAAACAAAAAAAAACCCCTGAATATATTGCTTGAAATTTTTGGGGAAATGTTCCAACTGTGAGAATAATATAACAAAATTGTTATTGTTGAATTAATGAGACGTTTTTATTGCAGCTTGATTGAAATCACTATACTTACCTTTTAGTTTTCTGCTTTAGGATATTCATAGCATCTGGAACAATCAAATAAAAGCAACAGAGTGGCAAATAATTTTGCTTAGAAACCTCAAACAATAATATTGCGATTGAACAAATGTTCAATATGGAGAAATATGAGCACAATATTAATACATATTGTTTTCTAGCTTGATTCTCTGAAAATCCTTTAGGTTTCTATAACTCAGCTTGAGGAAACATTGCATTGCTGATGCTAATGATTATAATTTACTAGCAGACAAGTGGTGAGAAAGAAGCCTAAGACAGTGTAGGTAGTTAAAAGCATTTAAAGCATGCTGTTCACTTCTTAACTCATTGTTGTCACAGCTAATTTTCCACAAAAACCTCTGGGACCTCTAGCAATAAATGCTGCAGCTTTCTCTTTTTTTTGTAGCAATAGCAGTAGACTTATATACCGCTTCATAGGGCTTTCAGCCCTCTCTAAGCGGTTTACAGAGAGTCAGCATATTGCCCCCAACAATCTGGGTCCTCATTTTACCCACCTCGGAAGGATGGAAGGCTGAGTCAACCCTGAGCCGGTGAGATTTGAACCGCTGGAACTGCTGATCTAGCAGTAGCCTGCAGTGCTGCATTTACCACTGCGCCACCTTGGCTCTTTTGAGATGTCTTATGCATGCAGTGAGGAATTAACAGATTTACAGAATGAAATAGTTAAAATTGAAAGCCCCCCATTACTGGCTCTTTCACTTAGGAACAAGATTAACATTAAACAATACTATTGAGAATCAATAGGTGAATCTATTTCTTGTCTCTGTTGCTTAAGATGAGAAATCTTACATCTAGCCCAGCATTCCCCCAACTTTTCTGTGGGGGGAGGGGGAAGAGGGATGGTTTTGTGCAAGGAGCAGACATACACATGCCTGGACAGGTTCATTTGGGTCAGCAGCAGATATGCACACTCCTGCCACTTGCATGAGTTGGGCTGCAAGCACATGCATGTGCACACCCCAGCCCATCTCTCACATGGCTCAGTTGAAAATAGGCCACAGTCTGGTAGTGGGCCATGGCACACGGGTTGTGGATACCTGATCTAGCCCATACTGACTAACTGACTGTCTGCCTGTCTGTCTTCATTCTTAACTTCACTTAAGATATTAGGAAAAAAAATTCATCTTGTTTAATGCATGCACTGTGCTTCCAGGAAAACACCCAGAAGATGTAAACCATAAGATGGCACTCAAAGATGACCTACTGAAGAATATCTGAGACAGCAGATCAAACAGAGGACGTGTCATGGCAAAAAACAGCCCTACATAGTATGAACAATCAACAGATAGCTGAGCTGATAGACACTGGAAATCCTACCAAGGGCTGGAAAGTGCTGGACTAAAAGACAGAGATATTGATGGTAACAGTACAAGAACATACACCAAAAACGAGGTCAATAAAAGCAGAGGTCTACCACACCAGACAGGACCTAAGGTGCAGATTATGCAAGAGGTCTCAAAAACAGTACAACATAGAGTATAGGGTGCAGGCAGGAACAGCTACACTGAACAGCAGAACCAAAGTGACATTGTGTACAAGAACATCTGCACAGTGGTTTCGTTAGACCTTCCTAATCCAGATGGGAGACTTCACAGAAGGTTGTGAGAATACTGACTAGGAGGTTGTGGGACTTCCACATGGCCAATAAAAAGGAATTGTAGACAAGTATCAGAAACCATCAGTGTCATAAATATAGTGATAACAAGTCACTACACATCAGGAAGTATGAAAAGCTGTAGACGTACCAGACCTTTAGTAAGAACTAGAGAGGATGTGGATAGTAAAGCCAAAATAGTCCCTATGGAGGTAGGAAAACTTGGGGCTCTGAATCCTAAGTTTTAAAAGTGGCTCCAATAGATCCCAGGAACATCATGGAGCTCTCACTCCAAAGTTGATGTGTGTCCATCATGTTCAAAGAGGATCTTGACATCTAACAGGTTGTGGGCTGTCCACGATGTGTCTGCAGGTGGCTGGTAAGGCCTATAAAGACACAAAATGTTCTTCCACATGCTGGGCAGACACGGTGGGCACCATTATTGCAGCATTTGCAGCTCTAGCTTTGTGGAGTGCTTGCTTCTCTTGTGCTATAGTTGTTCTTCTGTCCTCAGAGGTCTGGCAGTCTTGGTGGATCAGTATATGCCATGTCAATCAATCTTGTGCCAGAAGGAAGTGTTGATATCCAGAGACTTGAAGGAGGTTTTCAACATGTCTTTGTATTGCTTCCCCCCGTTCGATCACTTTCCTTGAGACAACTCACCATAGATTTGCTGTTAGGGATGTAATGGTCTGGCATCCTTGCAACATGGCCTTCCCAGAGTGTCTGGGATTCATTCAGCAGGGTGTGAACTGATGGCAGGCCTGATCTGGAGAGAACTTCTATGTCTGGCATCTTGTCCTGCCACCAGATCCTGCCACCTTAGAGTAGTGCTAAGAACAGATAAGATACCGCATAGAACTTGCAAACTCAAGGGGCTTTGGTGGAAAGCCCAAGATTGAGGAAGATACATACCATACATAGGGATGAGAAGGCATGTTCTTAACTTCACTTAAGATCCAAGGAAATTAATTTTGTCTTTTTAAATGTAACCTTCCATTGTTTCTCCGAGACAGAACATAAAGCTTATTAGAAGCCCAAAAACCAGGCAGTGTGATTTTAGAGATAAAAGACCAGGATAAGTTATAGACTGTGCTTGCAATTAGGCAATGTTATATAAGCTGCTTACCATTTCTATCTATTTCTTAAGCCAAGAGCGGTAAAGCTGACATGATAAAAAGTGAGGGTTAGATGTAAGCTTTGTCAATGCAAACAATAGAGACATTGATTCTCAATAGTATTGTTTAATGTTATTCTTATTCCTGGGTAAAAGAACTTGAAAGAGCCTGTAACAAAGTGCTTTGAGATTTAACCATTTCATTTCTATCAAGCTGTTCAAATATTAATATAATAAATCTGGTTGTTCACAATCAAAAGGTAGTTATTCCATAATTTTGTATTGCACTTTCAAGAGGGAGGTTAGAAATTTATTCCTTGAGAAACCAATGTTGCTGGGGGAATTGTTTGGGGTCATGAAGGGAAAAGTATGTAGGAGCTGGGAAAATTCAGCAGACAGCTAAAGTAAATTGACAACTGAACTGTGGGGGGGGGGATCCCAAATGCATTTTGACTTCTCAAAAGTATACAATAACAAGATGCCACACTCAATATAATCAGTATAATTGCAGGTCACAAATAGTTCTAGATTATTATTAATATGTAAGTCAGCAGAAATCAATATATAATTAAAATTAATATTAATAAACAATTTTACTTTGGTCCCTTCCAACTCTTTGCCCTTTTTTATTGAAGGTAAATTCCCAGCATGACACTTAATTTTCACATGTGGGGTTCAAACTCCCCAAAACATTTGAAAATTACATACTCTAATTTGTTTTTCATTTTTAACTCATGTTTCAATAGGAGAGAGCAGCTCAGATCATTGCCTATTTTAGAATACCTTCCTGTAAAATTAAATGTATATTTCACAATGTGGTGATTCCAAATCTTTAAATAAGAAACTAATTTGAATTTACTTTAAGACCAATGGTGGAATTCAATATTTTTTTTACTACTGATTCTATGGGCATGACTTGGTGGGCGTGGCTTGGTGGGCGTGGTAGGGGAAGGATACTGTAAAATCTCCATTCCCTCCACACTCCAGGGGAAGGTTACTGCGAAATCCCCATTCCCTCCTTATCAGCTGGGACTCGGGAGGCAGAGCCTAGATGGGGTGGGGCCACTCAGAAGTGGTATTTACCAGTTCTCCAAACTACTCAAAATTTCTGCTACCGATTCTCCAGAACTGGTCAGTACCTGCTGAATTCCACCTCTTTTTAAGATATAGTTTCAGAAAACTTAGCAAGCTGGTTTTCCTTTCACCCTCTGCATGACTCTGGTGCCCTTCTGAATAGTTCTTTAATTAAAATGAGAATGTTCACAATCTGTTTCATGGGTGACCCATTTCAACCGGATTATTCTGTGTCTTATAAAACAGGGGCTCTGGCAAACTTTCCATAATAGAAATATCAGATATAAACTCTTTCATAAGCTAATGGTCTATCAACTACAGAACATAGCTAAAGGGAGTTTATGCTGCCAAGTGCTATACTTTAGTATATTGAGGCTATTTTCTGTTGTCCTGTAAGTGATAAAGAGTTTTTATTTTTATATTTTGGGCCTTACAGATTGTTTCTGAATCATGATCATCATTAAACAATCCCATTATCTCTATTTGAATGGAAGTGCAATGATGCAGAAGCAGCAAATCTTTCCATACAGATGGCATATTAACGTCTATCTGACATTTGCAATGATTGGGTTTATTTGTACATTTAGTCCTAACTGATGGGCACATTTTACTGTACAATTACAGTAAATGGGGGATGAGAGGTGGGTTTCTACAGGTTTGCACCAGTTTGGATGAACTGGTAGTGGTAATTTGGCCTGGGTCGCAGGACTGGCAGTGACCCAGACTAGCCATGCCTCCGAACCAGTTCCCCGGTCCCCATTGCCATTGCTGACTTTTTAAAAAGCTTTTCATGGTCTTCGCACATGTGCAGAATAATTTACAGTGAACTGTGCATGCACACACAATGTGCATGTGGTGCATGACCAAAGCAAGCAGAATGTGTGTGAAGCATGTGCAAAATGAACCGGTACCAATGCCGATAGGAACCCACCCCTGGTATAGAGCGATAAGGAAGAACAGCAACTGTGGCACAAGTAGAAAGCACCCAACAATATAAGCAGGTCAGTTGGCACAGAAGAATAAGACAGAGAGGAGTCTTATGGGGAGGCCGGGGGGAGGAGCCTGTCGCCGAGGAGGGCTCAACCGAGCTCCTCTCAGAGATCTGGTCTGTATATCTAAATAAGATCATAGATATCACCCCTTTTTGGCATAAAGGGGCAGGGAGTAGCTCTGTGTGCTAGGGTCTATTCGTATTCACAGCCTTTCTCTTTTTTTTGGCTGTGGACAGAGATTAGATCCAGCGTGAGCGGAGCTTTTATCTCCAGCCAGTTCTTCTCAGCTGCCTTTTTTTGGCAGCCCTAGACAGGCGACCCCCCCCCCAGGACAAAGCAAAGTTGTTTGAAGCTAAGATTAATACGGGCGGGTCCCACCCCTGTGAGATTTATGCTTTTATTACTATCGTAAATACCAGCACCATTTGTCTTAGAGGCTTCTTTGTTTAAACGGACTTCAAAATGGCGATTTCTCTCCGTTGGTGACTGATAGGGGATGTACGTAGCCGGTTTTACCTTCCTGCAGACCGCTCCTTAACAAAATAATTTTTTTTTGTTTTTTGGAAACAGAGGGGAGCGAAAGCGCTGTTTATTTGTTTATTTATAATGGTACCCAGGTCAAAATCGAAGCGTCTCTCTACAAATGTGCCTAAAGAATCTGTGAATGAACTTAAAGAATTTACACTGGCATCGCAGGCCCTTGTCTCCTACGCCCTCTACTGGAGAATTCTTAACACAGGAATTTTTTTTTCAAATGTTTAATGATTTTAAACAAGAAATTAAGGAATTTGTATTGGAGCTATATGGTGATTTAAAGTCTAAAATTGACCAAATGAAGGCGAATACGTTTGCAGCCGTGTCTGCCCTGTCAGATTATACTGCTGAAATAGAGAATAAATTAGAAAGTTTGGAGGAGGCTAATTCTAATTTGACTACTAATATTCAAATATTACAACAAAAATTAGAGACACTCAAGAACAGCTCGTTATGATAAACTTTAATAAGAAGGCATTCACAATAAGAGTCAGAGGATTCCGCGAAAAGGAGCGAGAGAATCTGAAACAGACCTTTGTTGAAGCCCTCAGCCATGCGGTGGGAAGCCCGGGACTTAACTTTGATTGGCAGATTCGGAAAATTTATCGCCAGAATTCGTTGGTAGCGGAACAGCGACAGCTCCTGAGGGACATAATTATATATTTCTCCACAAAAGAATCCAGAAACGCGATCATGCAAAAATTTTACAATAATAGTTTGAGAGTTGATGGCCAGAACTTGATTGTCTTCAAAGAAATACCTTTCCAGATGTTAAAGGCAAGAAGGGACTATACCTTTTTAACTAAAGAGCTTAGAAATCATCAGATTCAATATAAATGGGAGGCCCCAGCCGGCATTACGGTCACATTTGAGAATCAAAGACTTCGTCTCAATTCTGTTTCGGAGGCTCGAGATTTCTATTACAAGACTTTGAAGGTGGGACTTCCTGATTCACTTGGAAAAGAGGAGAGACAAGCCGAAGGAGAAGGCAAGCAACAGACCACATGGCTGCAAGATGGAGGGGGTAGCTCCCCCTCCTTCGGAGAAGCAGAAAAGCGGAGTTTGAGGATTTAGACATTCTAAAATATTCACTAAAGTTGTGGATTGAATGGGGGTTTGCGACCTCTCTCCGGCAGAAAAAGCGGAATTTATTGGTGGGGTGATATTGAATGTATATATGTAAAATGCATGCAGAATGATTTACGCTGTTTAAATCTGTTAGAAGGGAAAGTTTGAAGAGATTATTTTAAAATAGAAGGTAAACTGATTCTTGCTGAAACTATTATTTGAATATGTGGAATGATCTATGCTATTTAATTTTTATTAGAAGGGAAAGCTTGGTGAAATTATTTTGAGCTAGATTTTAAACTAATGTTTGCATAAATTTGATAGTGGCAAATATTTGAGAAGCAAGGGATGAGGGTAAAATGCATGCGGAATGATTTACGTATATTGGTGGGGTGATACTGAATGTATATACTGAATGATTTACGTTGTTTAAATCCTATTAGAAGGGAAAGCTGGTCGGGATCATTTCAAGATAGAATGCAAACTGATTTTTGTGTAAAGTAATACTTGATCCACGCTGCTTAAATTTTACTAAGAAGGGAAAGTTTGGTCAGATTATTTTGAATTATTGTTTGAAATTAAGGTTAAGAAAGGGAAAGTTTGATTATTCTTCTGTAAAGTAATATTTGAATATGTGGAATGATCCACGCTGCTTAAATTTTAATAGAAGGGATTATGTTTGAGTTAGATTGTATATTGATGTCTATACAAATTTGGATAAATGTTTATCTGAATACAAGGTTAAGGAAGAGGAATGGGAGAGTCTACAGGAGGTCGGGGTAAATAACAAAGAAGCGAGAGACGAGAATAAAATATAGATAGAATGACTTATACTATTTAAGCATAGATAAAGATGGGGGGCTGAGCTTAACACAAAGAGTTTCTTTTTTTTTCTTTTTCTTTTTCTTGTTCTTTGTTCTTTTTCTTTTTTTTCTTTTCTTTTTTTGGTTTTTTTTCCTTTAATATATTACTTTTATTTTTAATCCATACGAACATAACATACTTAGATAGAAGGCAGTGCCAGGTGTGGGCCCTGGGAAGTCGGGAGGAGTAGGGATGGGGATTTATGGGGGGTGGGTGGGTGGGTGTTAACATAGTCGCAATAAGAACAAGAATGCACTTATATACGTTGTTCTTTTTTTTTCCTTTTTTTCTCTTTTCTTTCTTTATATTTTTTTTTCCCTTGGTTTATTTTACTTTTTATCAGATTATAATAAACAACACTTGAATAAAGGAATACACCAAGGAGGGAGGTAGAGGGAAAGAGGAGGGAGGAGTAAGGAAGGAGTAAGGGGAATGCAAGGAGGGCGTGTTGGGAGTAAGGGGAGAAGGAAGGTTTGAGGGGAAAGGGAAGTAGGAGGGGAGCGTTAGAGGGAGGAAAGGAAAGTTGGAGGGGGTAGATGGGGTGTATGGAGGATGGAAGTGTCAGGTGGGGTTGTGAATGATGAGTTGTGTTTTCTTTTTTATTTTTTTATTTTTTTATATATATATATATATTTCTTTTATAGCAAATACCCTGTAGATAAGTGATGGTAAAATGGAATTGAAAATGAATAAAATAGATTTTAAAAAAAAAGAATAAGACAGAGAAGAGAGTTCATTGAACATCAAGGGGAAACATATATAAGATAGGCCAACAAATGAGTGAGACAGCAAATCTTTCACTTTTTCCTCCTGAAATATAGCCTATTTCTGTGAAAGCTAAATTTGATGAATGCTACAGTGTCTGTTTTTCTTTAAGGCATTTATCAACAAAACTCAGTAGGGATCAATGTCTATATGGTTGACATTTTCAATGTTTCAAAAATAATCCAAATTCCTCCTAGAAATGCTCTTTTTTGTAATTAGATAGAGACTAGTAGTCCTCCTCTCGGACCAAGATAATTGAAAGGAAGACTGGGATAGGAAAAGAGGTCAGGCCAACTGGAAGTCTTCATGGGAGATAACCTTGTACCTCCCCTTGAATATGAGTCATTCATGTACTCAGTTTCTTTCTAAGAAAAAAAAATGACCTGACTGCTAAAAGTTTAAAGAATCTCCTATCTGTCTTAAATGAATTTTTACTGGATATCAGAATAGAAAAGACGTTAGCATTTCTGAATCTGGAAAACTATGTTCATTTGCATTTGTCACATTTTTGAAAAAAAGAGAATAAGGCTAGAAAAAGTTTGGGAATCCTTTGTCTAAAGAGGGAAAAATGACCAAAGTGGGATGAATTCTGGATCAGAGGTGGCAGGTTCTGACCAGTTTCTGGAGAACTAGTAGCATAAATTTGAGTAATTCAGAGAACCTAGTAAATACCACCTCTGACCGGCCCCACCCCCATCTATTCTCTGTCTCCCGAATCCCAGCTGATTGGGAGAGAATGGGAATTTTGCAGTTTCCTTCCCTTGGAGTGGGGAGGGAATGGGAGATTTTAACGTATCCTTCCCCTGCCATGCCCACCAAGCCACACCCGCCAAGCCCACACCCACAGAACCAGTAGTAAAAAAATTTGAATGCCACCCACTGTTTTGGATGTATAAAATAATGGTCAGGGAGATTTCCCCCCTCCTTCACTCAAAACACTAGAACCAGAGGTCCTGAGACTGACAGGAAAGAAAAGAAGAGAGCTCTTCTTCATTTAGTTCATAATTAAGCCATGCAGTTCAAGAGGTGGTGATGGCAGCTAACATGGGCAATTTTAAAAGAGGACTGCATAAAATTTGAGATTACTGTGGGGAGGCATAGTAGTTTGTGTATAATCAAGTGTTTCCTCAGGTGTTCATGGAATAAACCCACAAAGGGCACATAGATTCAACTGTATCCCAAATGGTTAAATGGTTGATAGATCTACAGAGGGTGGTGAAAGAAAGAGAAGCAGAAGAGAATTAAATGTTTTGCTCAAATCCATTATGGGAGATAATGGACTTGAGCAAGACATTTTATAACTTGCCTGGAAATAAACATCTTGCTGCTGTTCATCACTGTGTTACGTATTTTGTAAAAAAAATCCACTAAATCTCTGCAATAGGTACAAGATTATTTAATTCTTGAAAAATCAAACCATGAATTTTAGCTCCATTCTAATCTGACAGAGATTTTTTTTTGGGAGTGGGTGCAGGTTGTATTTTACAAAAAAATAAAATGCAATAAAATGTGGGAGTGGACTGCCATGGGACAGGCCCTAACTCTGGCCTAGAAAACACAGGATGATGTTGTTGATGTACACTTTCCATTCTGAGAACTTCAAAATGAAATTCATTTTTCTTCTTATACTGTTGTTGTTTTTTGTTTTTAAAAAACAGACGTTCATGATTCCATTCAAAGGCTCTGAGTGGCTCACAACCAGCTCACATGTACCAGTTGGAAAGATGAAACTACATTAAACGTTTGGGAAAGTCTCCTGATAGAATCTTTAATAAATGCCAACAATGCAAAATGAAGAAGAAATTGAACTGAGATCTATCGGATAGCTTTCTGTGATTAGGTACATGCATTAAAATGCCATCTGTAGCACAAAATAAATGAGATAAGTCCACAAACTATAGATATTCAGAGCTAATAATGATGAAGTGGGGGGCTTAATTCTTGATTTTCATCCTGTGAAGTTAATAGCAGTACTCTGGTTGTCCACCCACTGGACTTTGTATAAATATCCATGATAATGATATACCGACTAGGAGAGGCTGTCATCCAAGAAGAAAACTTTTCTGTTATGCTGAGAATCAATGAAATCATCAGTCTTCTAACATAATTAGGCTATGCAAACATATACACATGGCAATTGTAATTAAATTTCTTGGGCTCCTATAATTACATTTATAAAAAGCAGGATTCATTTCTCTTGAGTTGACTGGGAGGAAGGGGGGAACAGTTCAAGGGCTGTTGTTCAACCTGTGTTCTACAAATATCCCGTCTTTTTATGCTTGGACACATTTAGAAATTATTATTGAAATGGTCAGTGAAATGTGCACAGACCCGTGGAGGTTTTATCTTGACCTCCAAAGAAATACTTGGAGTCCTTTGATGGCTGAAGCCAGATCCCTCTTGATAAACCTGAACTAATAAGTCCTGAGCAAGACACACTAACCTTTTTGTCAATCACAGGACTCATAAACAATTTGCACTAGTATGTGGCTATCAGCTTTTCCAACCAACCAGAAGGGACAAGAACATAAGCTTTGGCTATTACAATAAGGTGATTATGGGTCAATACACTTCTCTAACAGGCAGGGAGAATGAGTCACTTTATTTCTGCTCCAGGTTGGCACTTCTTCGTGTGCTGATTTGAAAACTTCCTATACACATGGACATATACACACATATGTGAGACACAGCACATTCATAAGTATGAAAATGATATGATGCATTTTACTTTTATTTTAAAATAGTCCTAAATGCATGTAATGATAATATCATTCATTAAAATAATTAGTTCATGACTAATAACCATGTATCAGGCTAAACAATTTATATTAGCATTGACTAAACTCCAATTACACAAGTGTGTCCCTCTATCTATTCAGAAACCATGTTATTTGTAGATCTTGACAGATGTTCTCCATCATAGGATTACAATCGATGACAGACAAAGAGGGATATGGTGGGAATCACTTTCAGTCATCTAGATTGTCTCCTGATGCCCCAATTCAAATTGTTTTCTCCCCAGCTAATTTCCGTTTCTGTTCTTTTGGCATTCTTCCTTGCCATATAAAGTATTGGTCTTTCTTTTATGCAGTGATTAAGGTAAAACTTCACTACAGTAAATATATCCGTAAGGAATGGAAGCAGTGGTGGGTTTCAAATTTTTTTCGAACCTACTCTGGGTGTGGCTTCTTTTGTGGGAGTGGCTTGCCGCCATGTGACCTAGTGGGAGTGGCTTGCCGGCCATGTGTTCTCTCTCTCTCTCTCTCCTCTCTCTCTCTCTCTCTCTCCTTCCTTTTGTCTCTCTGTCCTTTTTTTCTTTCATCTTTCTCACTTTTCTTTTTTCTTTTTCTTTATTTATTTCTTCCTCTCTTTCTCTTTCTCTCTCTGTGTGAGTCTTTGTCTGTGTGTGTGTGTGTGTGTGTGAGAGAGAGAGAGAGTGGTGGGTTTCAAAAAATTTTGGAACCTCTTCTGTAGGTGTGGCCTACTTTCTGGGTCTACTGGTGGAACCTCTTCTAACCGGTTCAGTAGATTTGACGAACCGGTTCTACTGAACTGGTGCGAACTGGCAGGAACCCACGTCTGACTGGAAGGTACCTATGAAGACATGAATCCACAGTACTGTAAAGAAAGAGAGAGAAGTTTTTTAATATATGCATGTGTGTGTGTGTGTGTGTGTGTGTACTTAGTATATACTATCGTAAATAAACAACAAGATCTTTAAGGTGTGTTAACTGTAATGCTTTTAATGCTTTAAAGTTTAAAATTTAAAGATTTGCACTTAAAATATATCAGAACAGTTTGCCTATTCTGCTGAAATTTGTGTTCTGCTAAAAACTGCTTTCTCTTTCATTACTTTTCAAGGAACCCATCAATATCCCAGAGCACATTTTCCTACATAAACAGATTGCACAGCTGATCACCGCAGAAGGTTCTTCTTTAATTTGAGGAGTTAAGGGCGGGTAGATAGTCATAACTGTTTAGAGAAGAGGTTCAATTCTTCTGATATTTTCAAACCAAATAACTGAAATGGATGTCCATACATTCACGCTTGTGCCAAAAATATAACAAGCCTGGGGGACAAGAATGCAGATGGTCTGTACACGGTGTTTTGGATTCATTTCAAAGAGGCACTGTTGAGGTGATGTGAATCTACTTGTCAAAGCAAAGAGGTGACATGATTTGTCTTGTGTTGCTTCACAACAGCTCAAAGCCTTGACAACAATTCTATAGCCAGAAGGGCCTGAAAGAAATAAGAGAACAAGGCCACATGCCTTATTTGGCTATTGCTATTTGCCTCAGCAGCACAAGAATATGAAGCAAAGGTTTCACTTTAGAAATCTGAACATTTTTCCAAGTGTTTGTTGAGGTGATTACCACAAAATCTTTGCATAGTCCTATAAGACAATAAGATTTGCAAAATTTGTGTACAGATGTGTGTTTTAAATGGGGTAATTTTAAATGTATGCATGATAATATCCACTGTTCAGAGGAAATGGAGATTTTTTTGGCAGGAGAATAGCTCCTTTAGCAATATGCCCAGTGCCATGAAATTCAGCACACCATCTTCAGTTTTTATATCTTGAACAATGTGCAGCTGATTTCTTTTCTACACAATAACTCCAAATGATAAAAATGTCCCAGAGCTCAAAATAAAGCTAAAGGGGGGAGGGATAGCAGGGGGAAATGCAAAATTCTCTCTGCGCTTGCCAACAATTGGGATTTGGTTATTGTTCTACATGGTGGGCAGACTATTCAAGTTACAGTACATTGGAGTGATAAAACAAGGAAAACACAAAAGTTTCAATATTCATGGAATAATTAAGGCTTCAGATGGGATGAAAGAGCATCCAAGATATACTGCAAAGGCCAGCTGTTTTACTAACATTGATTGCATAGTAATATATTTTCTTTGTAAGTATGGGTATCTGTGAGAAATAATACTATTCTTATCTAATAATACTATTGTTACTATATAGAGAGGGATAATCAATTTATAGCAGTATTTTATTAGGGTTCCAATGTTATTTTTATGCTAGTCTAATAAAACATCTAAGAGGGTTTGAGATTAAAAAAACAAAATTTTTAAGAAAGAATATATGTGACATCAATAGTAAAATAGGTGGAATGTGTTTTATAGAGCATATTAAAAAAGGTCCAGCTTAATTATATGAATTATGATGAATTCAAACCTCAGTATATGCAAGAGAGAGAGAGAGAGAGAGAGAGAGAGAGAGAGAGAGAGAGAGAGAGAGAGAGAGAGAGAGAGAGAGAGAAGAGAGAGAGGAAATAAAAAAAAGAATGTTTACTTGTACCTCCTCCCGTTTCTTGCTTTGTGCTTTGTGTTTTTCTTTCTTTGGCATTATCATTTTAATACACATGACCCTTAATTGATAATATCAATTGCTGACATCTTTACCAGGAGTTCTTCCCTTGTCATTATCTATACCCCCCACATATGCATTATGATAACAAGGAGTGCCAAATTAGGAAACTCTAGTTTGGTAAGGTAAAGTTCAATCAAGATACAAACAATACAATAATTTCGAAGGCTCAGTGGTCACTACCTATCTATCATCTACACTAAAATGATCTTCATACATAAGTGATTTGGTGAACTGTTACATTCAAACTTTCAAATTCAATCACGTTGGCATCTCAGCAACTTTGCACCTGAAAGGACTGCCTGAAAATATCAATATTTAGTAACCTTTGAAGACAGATTTTAATCAGATGAATTTTGTGAACACTATTGTAAAGTATTGCATTATTTTGTATTGCATTTATATCTTTACTTTGAAAGTTTAGGATGGTTAAAATCATAGCATAATGAAACACTGTTGCAAAAGTGAAATTATCAATAGAGAATGTTCAGCGTATTTTTGTGGGGTATCTTTCTTCATTCAAATTTAAGCTTTGCTAATTCCTTTCCTTGAGATTGCACAATTATTTACTTGTTGTGAAAAAAGCATTTTTTTAAAAAAGTAAAGTTGAAGAACAAGATTATTATTAGTATTATTTCAAACATATCTTGGAATTGCATCCCAAAGTTTATACCAGATAACTAATAACAACTTTTAGTTAAGCAACTTTTAGTAAAGAACAATGTCTTCAAATGAAAGTATGTTTATGTGTATTTTCTCATTTATTTCTTTACATGTTTGGGGAGAAGAAAACACTAAAAATTATTTTCTTGAGAAAAGTTCAACCCACCATATTTTCCACTTCTTTTTTAAAAAGAAGATTGTTTTGCAAGGCTATTTCTTATAGCTAAAAAATCAGTGATTCAAAACAGCTGTTTATTTGAAAAGACTAAGATTTTTTTATCAAATGGAAAACAAATCAAAGAGGAATGATATTGATAACAGAAAAGAAGAAGTATTGTGCTTCTTAAATTCTTCCATTCCTCTCTTCTCAACCCCAATCCTAGAAGACTAGAGAGGTCAGCCTGAGAATAGTATGCCAAAAATTATTTTCAGACACTAGCTGTGCACTTAAGGTCAAATTCTATAACCATGTAATCACAGCTCTCAACTACACTCCAACATATATGACAACCAGCTTAATTCTGGGTCATATTTTATACCTTCTCCCCCTAAAATAAAATAAAAAAATATCCCAAGAAAAACAATACAAATGACTAATGTATAAGTGTATGTTTATACAGATAAAGTTTCTGCTGAAACTTTACTAATACTTTTCATGTAAAAAAGGAGAGAAATAAAAATATGGTAAGGCAATCTGCACCCCAGTGGCTTTTAGGGAAAGTGGGAAAGATTAAAACTGTAAGTTAAACAGCAGGATGTGGGAAACAGAATATTCCAAGATATGTAGGAGAGTAGTTAAATGGAGCTACACATCCAATTTGGGAGTCACAAAGAAAATAAAAGGGAGAGATAAGAGAGGAAGAGGAAAGGAAGAATTTTTGAAATTAGTAGGCATGAGTACTCATAAGAAAGACATAATGATAAGAAGGCAGGAGGCTTTATGAAAGAAATGCCAAAGCAAAGATTGACAATTGAGTTAATGAGATATGAAAGGCTGAAAGTTCATCTGTGATCAGCTGAATAGTATTTTCCTTGCCCCTTCTTATTCAAGAGGGAGCCGCTCACCCTAAACAAGGGCACCGACCTGCAATTAGCAGACACAATGCAAGTGGAGAAATAATTATATTTCATTGTCACAAGGTGTCAGTCCTTTAAGGTTGTCCAGACCAGGAAATCTCAATGTTATTGAGATACATTGTAGAATCTTGCAGTCTGATGGTGCTTTTCCTTTCTTACCTCTTATGCTACCGTGAGTCTGGAAGAAGCTAGTATAAATATCTCCAAAATATTATTTCCTTTCCCAGAGCTCAATAAATACTTCTGCCATTTTTATTTTTGGCATGGCTTCTGCATTAGCTCCTTCAAGCCATATTCTATAGCTTTCTGCATGATGAAAAAAATAGAATAAAAGCTAAGAAAAGTTATTAGCTGTGCTTTGTTGAAACCACTCTGCATTTTTCTCCAGTGATGTTCTAGAGGGTCTGTCAAGATCCCCAGTTTACTTTGACTGAATCTGGTCCAAGGCTTAAACTGCTTCTTTAATCCAAATGGCCTCAGTCAGACCATGCATCAGGCAAAATTTCAAGTTTACTCTGAAGCCACACAGAATCCTTTAGGGCAAATCAATAGATTCATCATTCCTGTGGTAGGGAGAAGCCATAGAATATTATAAGATTAGCAGGGATTGATTTGTCCATGACAAAAGCCTAATGGTAATATCCTCCAACTACAGATCATTACTCCAAAATAAACTATTACCTTTTCAATGAAGGAGGGCATCAAAGTATCAATAAGTGTAGTTGGATTCCAGTGCGATCTTAGAACTTGATGACTAGGCCATTGGATATATTACAGGAACTGGAACATAACACTGGTAAAAGTGATAAGACCATGATCCCAAAAAGATAGCCCACTGTCCAATAACTATCATATCATCTCTTTCAATAACATATTGAAATATCAATCCTTGTTAACTGTAATATCCCTCCCTCTGGTAAAAACAACTTATCTCCTCATAAAACTCATATTTTAACTAACTGTCTGTCTTGTAGATACTTCAGTCTAGCACTCAGCATCCAACTGCCCAAGTCACCCCTTCCTCATTCAATCAACAACAGATTCACTCAGGCGCACCTGTTCTCACCTGGGTGAACAGAGGAAAAAACAGTCAATTAATTCCTAAGAAAACTAGGGAAAGTTCTCACCTCATTTTCCATCTTCAACTGCAGAAACTCAAATCCAAACAGCATTCATCAAAGTTCAAACTAGATAAAAATCTTCTGTTGAGGCCATGAGCAAGGAATAGTCACAAAGCCACCCACTGATGTAAATCCAATGGCATTTCAAATGACCAAATGTCCATATGTCCCAATACAGTACTTGGAAGGTAAGATAGCCAATGTCCTGTCCAGCATATAAGGAAGCTTTTGTAAGATGGAAGTTGATTCTCCCAAAGACCACCAGCAAACCTCTCTTAAGGTTGCTGTCCAATGACAAGCAAGGACATGCATTCTTCTCTGAAACACTGAAATGCCTTCATAATGCCAGAAAAAAGTAGTCACCAGCAGCCCATTGTCAGTGCTTAGAGGAAAAAGCTTCCAAGGCACTCCTATTACAGATACACTATGCCACAGCTGAGCATCAGCACTTAGATAAAAGCTTTAAGATGCCTAACAACTATTAGTGCTACTGTTCATTACAAGCAACTGACTCCTTTGATGGTTTCACTTTTATTCCAGAAAAATCAGCAACCATTTCCCCTTTAGCTGGGAAGATACTTGTAACATGTGGAAACATCCAATTATTGAAAGTGGAGGAGGATAACTGGCTTTTCCATTTGCCCAAAATCTCTGCATTAATGCCTATGTATGCCATGGTAGGCACTATCTGTAACTAGTTTTATCTCAAATTCAGCTAGCTTTGTTCTTTTGCCAGGCAAGCTGTCTGCTTAATTGGTCTTTACCACCTTGGGTTCCAATAATTTACATAGAAAGTACATAAAGCTTTCTTTAGTAACAAGGGAAAAAATAACAGTGAAACAATAAAATGTTTCTGAGTCAAGCATTGAAATTTCAGATTATTGCTGTTTGCTTCCCATAAATAGACATCAAAATATGCGGTGCCATTCTGCAGATGGCAAAAATCAGATGCCAAACATCACAGCTGTGTATAACTTTGTTATCCAGTTGGGTGGAATGCACCTTCTTGAATAGATGCCAATTCAATAATGCTACATTATTTTTTAAGTATGACTAGCATTCCCTAAAGAGCGAGCTCCCATATGTAATATCCCCCATTTGAAACCAGCCTTTTACTAGATGCAGCTGGAAACTACATTATTTTTCAACAATAAGATCGAGAAGAAAGCACTTTAGCATCACTTGTTCTCTTTTGCCTGTGATTAGACAGCAGCACAATGCAATTGAAATATCAAGGAAATTTGTGACTAAATAAAAACATGTGTGTGCAGCCATAATGAAAGAGATAGTAAGAAGTATAGTCCATCAATGCTAACATGAGAAATCAACCCAAGATGTACTGAGAGCAGAAGTCTCAATGGGGATGTGTGGAAGGAAGATAAATTTATTCCAAAAGATAGAACTGCAGCATAATGCCTATATTACTTAATAAGCTATTTTGAAATCTTCACTATGATTTACAGAGAGGAAAGGAATTAAGCTGTAATAAAGGTATGTATTAGTTGCCTCAGGCATCATATAAAATGTAGTGACGCAAAACATACTCGCACTGTAGATAGGCATTTTTGCTCTATAAAACATGTCATTGTAGACATGATGGTTTACAGATAGTTACTTCCAATGCAGATTTCAGTACTAGATTACCTAAAACTAGAGGACAATGTCAAATTAATGTGTAATCTTTAGGTAATAAAAGCATAACCTAAAATTGAAGTGATTCACTTGATTTTACCCATGTATCAGTGGTGGGTTGCAGGCAGTGCACCCTGGTACGGGCATACCGGTGCTCTGGAGGGCCCACCCACCCGCCCGAGCTCCTTACCCACCTTTAAACTCTTTGGTGCTTCTGCCAATGCACATGGCACGTACAGTGCCTGCATGATGCTCCGTTGAGTAGCTGGAGCATTGCAGAGGTTTGTGGAGGCATCGCTGGAGGGTAAGTCGCATGCGTGCACTGTGCACGTGTCCTCATGAGCTGCACACGTTTATGTGGAGGGCGCCCACCACTGCCCATCTATGCTTTGTCTTTTTCACAGGTAGTTTGCGTACAAGGGGTGGACTTCCTGACCAGACACGATAATATTCAAACAGGTCTGTCCCCTAACAACGGTAGTTCTAGAATAGTAAATATTAGCCTGGCTGATATTACTTGGAAACAAGTTGAATTCACGATCCAGAAAGTTTAGCTTTAAGTAACTGCAGTCTGCTGGCTAAAATGCAATAAATACTTTGTCTTCTGTGCTTAGGGCTATATTTCCTGGAAGGTTGAAGAGTCAGCAGTCTATGCCTTAAAATCATCAAACATTTCCCCCAGGAATTATAGATGACTTGTAATTAATTAAAGGGCTAAGCACTGTTCAACTGCAGTTAGAGGACTCCCGTAATTCTTCTTTTCCTTATATTCAACTATCCTGACTCATAATTCTGTAGCAATTAGAGATTTACTATAGTTTTCTTTCCCACTATTTCCAATTGTAAATAGGTTATTACATCAGGCAAGAAAATATTTGGAATTTCTAAGTACCCTCTTTGTTTTGGCCAATCCATCTTAATCTTTCTACATAAACAAAAGGATGAAGTGATATCAACAACAAAACCATATTTTATTGATACAATATATAATCCATCAGGAACAGTACTAAGTTCTATGTAATCTTGTAGATGATTTGTTTAACATCAAGCAAACAAACATGAGTTACTGTGCTATCTATATAATTTGGCAGGAAAAAATAGAAGTGCTTTTCCAGATAATTGGATATATGTATGTGTGTCTAAAAACATATTCACTTGAGAAGAAATATTTCTAACTTAACTTTTGGACATAAGCTACTTTTAAAGTTTCAATAAACATATTTAATACAAATGGTGGTTTTTTTAAGTGCCTTCTCGAACTGTCATACCGATGAATGATAAAAAACAGAACAGTGCAAAGGTTTGAAGATAGGGGAAGATATTTACGGTCAAGCGACAACTTATTTCTGTAATATCTAAAATTTGATATGAATATGTCTGCCTGCTAGATCACCAACTGAACTTAATCTCTGTGTGAGAGAGTGCTGCTTACCAAATCCCACTGTGCTTTCAATTTTTCTCGGAATTAAATGAGTTAATTCTAATGTTATTTTAGAAAATGAGTTACAGATAGTTTGATTATCATGCAAAATATAAGATATTTTACAGACTTATTTTTCTTCTCAGAAAAAATGGTATGCAAAAAGTAAGAATATAGTATATGGCTTCTTTAGCTTCCCCTGATTGCGTTTATTTGTCATCATAGTGACCATTTATAAGCTTAAAATAGGTCCCTTCCCTCTTTTTAAAAAAATACTCTCTCCTTTTCTCCTTTGTTCAGCCTGTTAACCATATTAATAAGTAACAGACACTTTCTGGTAAGGTTATCATTATCTATAATGGATAGGGTTGAAATTCTGCTTTGTTTATTCCAAACCCCAGGCATAGTCTGTTATCTGCAGAATATATTCTGTTTAAAACATACCTGACATTTTGCAAATCCCACTTTGGTATGTTCCCACACATGATTTATTAGACAGGGAAAATATGGATAAGGCAAGTATGCCTCCTTCAACTTCCATTATATGTACTTCATTTCCCTTTGAAATAACCTCTATGTACCTTGTTGTTGAACTGATACAGCAAGCCAAAGTGATTAACATTACAAATTCACTGAATTTTTGGCATGGCCCAGACACTTTCTTCCCTTCTTTAAGCTTGTAATTAATCTGGTGGGAGGTGATCTAGTACATTTTAGAAGATGATTGCTTGATAGACAGAATCAAGACTGAGTGGTCAAGATATGCCAGATATGCGGCCCTCTTGTGAAATCATCCCTTTGAAAGGAGGGAGAGAATATTTGGTGGTATTCGAAAACTAACTTTTAAGGAAAGCAAAGGTTTACTTTGTAACATTTTAAAAAATCTATTTGTAGGGGAGTGCTACATATGCAAGAATGTTCTTTCATTTCAAGGACCTTCAATACCATAAATATTCCAAGGTCATTTCAACTTTCTTTGCAGTGTATAGGAGGATAAGAACATATAATATATATATTAATTATATTATATTATATTATATTATATTATATTATATTATTATATTATATTATATTATATTATATTATATTATATTATATTATATTATATTATATTATATTATATTATATTATATTATATTATATTATATTATATTATATTATATTATATTATATTATATTATATTATATTATATTATATTATATTATATTATATTATATTATATTATATTATATTATATTATATTATATTATATTATATTATATTATTATATATATTATATTATATTATATTATATTATATTATATTATATTATTATTATATTATATTATATTATATTATATTATATTATATTATATTATTATATTATATTATATTATATTATATTATATTATATTATATTATATTATATTATATTATATTATATTATATTATATTATATTATATTATATTATATTATTATTATATTATTATATTATTATATTAATTATTATCCCAAAGTTTGACTAACATTTTTTTCTTTATTCTCATCTTTTGAAGAATTTTGTGTGGGCTGAACATTTGGCAAGGAAGAATGAAATAATAAATATTATAATCTATCCATTTGATTTCAGAAATAGAAAAAAATCATTCAGAATTTCCAATTCTAGACAGAAATTAGTATGATAATCTGACAAACATTCTTTCCATCAGTAGATCTGTTATAGGGAAGCTTCCAAAAAATCAAATGGTAGCATCTTTTCTGATAATTTTTTATTGAAAGGAATGTTCCTTTATTTCACAAAAGTTTACATCTTTTAATAAAATATAGTGATTGGAAAAGGTGCTTACAAGTTCCTTGTTATCTGACATAGACTGTAGGACTGATTCCAATAGTCATTATCTTACTGGATTGCACCAAAGAAGGCTTTTTGCAAGTTCTTGTGGCTTTTGTTGTTAATCATTGAGACAAATTTATTAAAGATTTTTCTATTAAGCAACCAGAAGGTTTGGGCAAAAATAATTTATTGAGTGTAGGTTAGTCATTCATCAAAATTGAATGCTGAATAGAAATGGCATATATCATGCATATACATACATACATACATACATACATACATACACATGTGTGTGTGTGTGCACGATGCAGTGGCTCAGTGGCTAAGAAACTGAGCTTGTCAATCAGAAAGGTTGGCAGTTCAGCGGTTCGAAGCCCTAGTGTCATGTACCGGAGTGGCTCCCATTACTTGCCCCAGCTTCTGCCAACCTAGCAGTTCGAAAGCATGTAAAAATGCAAGTAGACAAATAGGACCCACCTTTGGTAGGAAGGTAACAGCATTCAATGTGCCTTCACCATTTAGTTATGCCTGCCACATGACCACAGAGACATCTTCAGACAATGCTGCCTCTTTGGCTTTGAAACGGAGATGAGCACCTTTATCTGTTAAGATAAAATATACAGCAAAAATTTCCTTAAAAAGTCTCACTTTCTGCCTCTTTGCTTCTGTTTTCCAGTATCTGGATGAAATGTGGGATTGTTGATATGTCGTTTTTAAAAGTGTCTATTAAATTTGCCTTAGTACAGCTTGAGTTTCTATCACCATCCCTATCTTTTATTGGAGGTGAGGGTTAGGGTTAGGATTACTTTTCTCTTATGGTTCCAGTAATTTTACTGGATTGTGACAATAACTTTTAGAAAGCTTATAAACATACAATTTGGCAATCCTTTTCCTCCTTCTGCTTGAGTATAAAGGGTTATCTGAAAGTTCAGTCACCCAATTGCCAGAATGGCTCAGGAACTGCTTCTGGAGTACAGAAATGAATGGCATTGGCCTCTTTTAATTCCCTGCTCATCATCAAAGGCTTATTTTTTTCATTCTACTTCTCAAATACTTTTATCCACTTTGTGTGTCTTCGAGTACTGTAATTCATTTTGCAATTGGAGTTCAAATCTTTTGAAGAATGATAGGATGATATTAATGATTCATCCCTAATATTTAAGGAATAGTTCTGTAGCCAATATTACTCAGAAGATAGTGTAGACTGAGAAGCATGAGAGGATATTCCACAGGCTGTATTTCAAATGTCTAGATCAGTGTTTTTCAACCACTGTGCCGTGGCACACTAGTGTGCCGTGACATAGTGTAAGGTGTGCCGTGGGAAAAACACCTGCCTATAGTCAATATAGGCACAGAGTTAAATTTTTTTAACATTTTCTAATGGTGGTGTGCCTCGTGATTTTTTTCATGAAAAAAGTGTGCCTTTGCACAAAAAAGGTTTAAAAACACTGGTCTAGATCACTGGTGGGATTCAAATAATTTAAAAACCGGTTCTCTGCCCTGCTGAATTCTTCTAACAACCAGTTCACCAAACTGCTCAGAAAGTTAAGGACCGGTTCTCCCGAAGTGGTGTGAACTGGTTGAATCCCACTACTTGTCTAGATGTTACTCAAGAATTAATATGCTTTGGAGATAAATATTGATCTCAATAAAGACATTCAAGGTTGCAGAACATTTTAGTTTTATTAATGAAGCTATTAATAGAAAACTATTGCCATGAGAACCATTCTATTCCCAGGATAAAACTGATTTTGAGGCTTTTATACACAAAAAAATTAATCAACAAGATTTTTTATTAAAAATATAACTAAGAGATAATATAAGAAATGTTGGAAATATAATAGAGTATTTAGAACAGCATGGGCACAAAAATGTAGCACTGATTTTTATTGATGATGAAAAAGTGTTTGACAATTTGAAGTGGATATTTATATTTAAAACCTTGGAAAGCAAGGAGCTTTCAAATATAAAGACAAGACCTGCTCAAACCTCTCATCTGATCACATTTGGCTTTTGGGAAGAGAAAGACAAAAAGACATAGATCAGTATTGTCCAAATGTCTTGTTTTTTTTTAAGTGGACAATGATTAGATAAGTTCACAAGATGGAAGCTTCAAAGGAGACCATATGTAAATTAATTTTTTATCTTTCTACTCACTTGGTATGTCCAGAAATTGTCTTCTGACACTTGCAATTGTTAGATGTTCCCCCCTCTTTCTTTAGCGACCACTACCACAAAGGAGTCTTGAGAAAGTTGTCCTCCTTCTTTTAGAGAATACGAGGAATCTTGGAAGTATGCTGCCCTCATCTGTCAATATGTACAAACAAATCCTCAAAGATCCACTTGGATCTATAGGTTTCTTTTGAGAAAGCAATTATAAAATTGCTACAACAGACAAATTAGGTGAGCTTTAAATATATTGATATTTTGAACTTTTTTTAGTTGAACTACAGCTTTGATTGCATTGTTTCAATATTATGTATTTTATTTTGTGTATTTTTGCATATTCGTTTTGTTTTGTTTCGTTTCGTTTTATTGAGCTTGTATGCCGCCCACTCCGGAAAGAACTCCGGGCAGCTTACAATAAAACAAGGGAGGGGGATAATACACAAGACAACATATTAAAATATACAACAGTCACAATTTCCGAGGGGCTGGATATTTCGAAAGCCCCCCGGCCTGCTGGAGCAGCCAGGACTTAACGGCTTTGCAGAAGGCCGGGAGGGTAGTGAGGGTCTGGATCTCCACGGGGAGATCGTTCCAGAGGGCTGGAGCTGCAACAGAGAAGGCTCTGCCCCAGGGAGTCGCCAGCCAACACTGTCTGGCAGATGGGATCCAGAGAAGGCCTAACCTGTGTGATCTAATCGGTCTATGGGAGGTAATCGGCAGGAGGCGGTCTCTCAGGTACCCAGGTCCGATGCCATGAAGGGCTTTATAGGTAACGACCAGCGCCTTGAAGCAGTTCCGGAGACTAATGGGTAACCAGTGCAGTTCGCGGAGGATAGGTGTGACATGGGTGTACCTGGGTGCACCCACGATCGCTCGCGCGGCTGCGTTCTGGGCCAGCTGGAGTCTTCGAACACTCTTCAAGGGCAGCCCCATGTAGAGCGCGTTACAGTAATCCAGTCTTGAGGTCACGAGGGCGTGAGTGACTGTCTGAAGAGCCTCCCGATCCAGGTAGAGTCGCAATTGGTGCACCAGGCGAACCTGGGCAAAGGTCCCCCTGGTCACAGCTGACAGATGGTGTTCTAAGGTCAGCTGAGGATCCAGGAGGACTCCCAAATTGCGAACCCTCTCTGAGGGGCGTATAATTTCACCCCCCAGTCTGAGAGATGGAATATTTGACCAATCTTTGGGAGAGAAGATCAGTAGCCACTCGGTCTTGTCTGGATTGAGTGCCAACTTATTATTAATAACATATTAATTAGAATTACTTGTAAGATCAAACAAAGTTGGCTTTGAAAGGTAGCATAGAGATTTTAACATTGAAGTGGTCTCTCTGATTTATACTCTGGGAAAACAAATTACAATTACTATTTTATTAATACTTTTGAGACATGAGGATACCTTCAAGCCTTAAAAGTAGCAGCATAAGAGGATTTTCTGTTTCATTGCTAGCATTACTAACAATTTTATCAGTCACCATTTTTTATATCCCTAGCAATGCTCTGGGCCTGAATGACTTTGGACATTTTGGAAGGATGGCAATGAGGGAAAAATATTTTAACAAAATTCTGTGAAGTAGCATCAGTGGTGGGTTGCAGGTACCTGCTGGGCGCACCAGGTATCGTTCCAGTGCAGTGGTCTGGAGGGCCCACCCGCCTGCCCGCTTGCCTTACCGGTATTTGAGCTGTTTGGGGCTTCCATGCACACGCACAGAGAGTAGCTGGAGTGTCAGGGGTGATAAGTACAAATGTCCGTGCTACGCGTGTGTGCGCAGGTGCTCCACGCATTCATGTAGTGGACGCCTGGCCCCGTTGCTCCGTACTGGTTGCACTGGGATCCAGAACCCACCACTGAGTAGCATTTTTGTCTAAATTCCTCACAATCTACCAGAGAAAATGGAATACTTTAAAAAGAAGTGTAATTTGAGAAATTCCAGTTGTGATCTAGACAAAACTTACCTCATTATCTTTTCATAGAATCTAGGGGCTGCAAGAGTGATTCACATTTCATGTATAGCAGCTTTGTCTGCTACTAGCAAATCATTTGTTAATGGCAATTTTGTTAATATATTGATGAATAGTTTATAAACCGAAAGCAATTTACACTGGTAACTTTCTTTTATTCTATCTGTTTAAAGACCAACATAATATTGCATAAGGTTCTGTGGATCATTGTCCATTTTCTCAGAATAAGATACTTAAGTGTTTTGATTAGATACTTACTGATGTTTTTAGAAGCTTAGATGTTTAAATACTTTTATATACTAAACCAATTAATCCACTCTTTAACATCAATGTCAATGACATTGATTGGAGTATGAAACAAAATAAGGAATGTTATTTTCTGCAGCATCACAACAGGAAACCATAGGTTTTGAGTAGCTAATTACATCTAGTGCAAAATTTATTCATGTTTCATTTAAAAATTGAAAAAAAATATTTGTGTTAGATATCAAGGAGTAGAATATCCCTATAGAAAAAGCAATTGCTTCTTCTTATACACCTTATTTTTAGTCCTGGACTGAGATACAAAGGTTTCAGTTGTGGGTAGATAAAACAGTGGTGTTGCTGTATGGTTTCAGTGCAGCATTAGAATCCAGTTATGTGCAGTGGAAATTATAATATTAGGAAAAATAAAATGAAAGTTTATTGGTGGGAATCATGTGGTAGTCAAAGCAACTGATTCAGATTTTCATCAAATAATATTCCCCTGGAGATACGAATGTACATCCTGGAGCTATGGAGAAATCCAGCAGAGTCTGGGAAAGAGTTAAAAAGACAGGATAGTGAATGTAGGGCTATGATCCAAACCCAGGTCTTAGATCACAATGGAGCATCTGTCATTTTGTGTATATTGACAATACATCCACCACCTCCACAGCTGCTGCTGGTGAGAGCCTGCAAAATGCTAAAAGAATGATGATAATTTTAAGCAAAAAGAAAAAGGGCCAAAACTAATTATATCTGCTATAGAAAATATGATTCCCCCTAAAACAATCATCTGAGAAATTACAGAGGGAGCATTATCCTTTTTTTATTCTCTCCCCAAGGAGTACTAGCACTACTGTGCATTTCCTTCACTACTTATAAATTATAAAAGACCAACCCTCTCATTAGAAGACCAATCCTCAACAAATAGTAGCCAACTTAGCAAAAAACAAATAAGATACTTTGTTAATAATTAGAGCAGTGATATTATTATGGGTATGGAAAATACAGCAACCAAATAGAAAAAGTCTTTATAAATGTATTTCATGAAAATCCATTAGATAATACCGCAAATTAAGCATTTTGTAATGAAACATGTCTTGGATTCAGAATTCATATCCTTACTCAACTTTTGGGACTTGAATGCATATCAGCTATGAAGGCCATGTGAATATATTGTGTCAAGTGCTTAGATTTCCTACAGAATACATGAAGAGAAATGTTTAATCTTTTCCTATGCTTCAATATATGGCAACAGGTCAAATACGACAATTAGTAAACAAAATATTTGTGTAGTTTATATTGTACACCCAAGGATTCTACTAAAATATGAAATGTTTGAAAAAAAATGTTTTCACGCAGGTATACATTTAGAGTGAATTATGTTTTATTGATGAGGAACAATTCTTAGCAACCTGTTTAATTAGATTCTTTGGAATAAGTTGAGAAAAGTGATACTGGCTTAAATATTCTGTATATGTTAGAGCAAAATTAAACTTGATGTTAAATGTCCAATACAGTGGTGGGTTACGACCGGTACGCCCCGGTATGGGTGAACCGGTGCCTGCTGGGAGCACCAGGTACCATTCCAGTATGGTGTTCCGGAGGTGTGCTCCTTACCAGTATTTGAGGTTTTTGGGACTTCTGCACACGGAGCATTCAGCGCCTGCATGATGCTCCAGTGAGTAGCTGGAGCATTGTGGAGGCATCGCTGGTGGTAAGTATGCATGTGCACGCTGTATGTGTTCATGTGTGCACCATACTAGTTGCACCGGGATCCAGAACTCACCACTGGTCCAATGGCAACATATTTGCATAGTTTCTATTATATAAAGAGAAGCTACAAGAAAGTTTAAAAGTTGCAGTAATCAAATAATGGGAGGAAAAGTTTAAACTTTCTTTCCTTTCCATGGACCAAATAAAAACTCCTTTTCTGAAGATATAATTTGACCCAAAGAGCAGTTGACATGAAATGAAAACTAAGAAAAGTTTCTGAAGAGTTCCTGTTTTTAGAGTGATTCAATCTTTGCCTCCCAATTCCAAATTACATTAAGTTAATATATAATAATTAGATTCATGTGAAACACTGAATCTAGCTTTAACAATAAGCAACTGAATATATATAACCCTGCCAACTTTACTCATAAGTACTATTGTTATTGTAACATGTGATTTGTCTGACAAGTCTAAAATAATTGCAATATTTTGGTCGACTTCTTTTTACTGTTTCTAGTTTTTAACTACTACACCCTTATGTATGCTTCTATAATGAGAGGAAAAACAAATTTTACTTTTTGTTTACTTTTATCAATGGCACAGCACCAAGACAATCTATTCAAATTATGCAATGGTATGATATTTGAGGAAAGTTTAATGAAGTGTTAAACCCATTGCTTCCATCCCAATCCTTTCCACATAGCCTTCTAAATACTAAAAGTTCATTCTAAATCATTGAAGAGTTATGTCAGGACTTCCGGGGAGTGGCCTGTCGCCGGTCGGCAGCTTAACAGAGCTGCCCCCAGAATTCAGGATCGTTATCTACTCAATATCAAGAAGATAACTCTTTTTTCAGACAGGAAAAAAGCAGTGAGGAATCTCAGCTGGTAAGAATCTTCTTTGAAGTTCACAGTTTGTTTCTTTGTGAGCTGTGGACGGAGGGGGAGGATCAACCCAAAGCTGAGTCATTCAACTCCGACCTGAACTTCGCAGCTGTTATTCACAGCACCAGACAGGATCCCCTCCCCCTCAGGACATTCTTTAGAAAAGAGACTATTAAAAATCAATACGAGCAAAGACCAACTTGTGAACTTTAAAACCTTTCTCTATCTGAAATACCAGCTTCAATGTTATAAAAACCTCTTTTGTTTAATTGTCTTCAAAATGGCGTTTACAGCTTCTGCATTTGTTATCTCCGGCTTCCTGCTACAGAATTAAAGAAATAATCTCTTATAATTTAATTAGAGCTACTCCCTTAAAGCTTTCAAGACTCTTTGTTGATTCAGAGACATTCCAAACATTCCAAACGGACTTTCTCTTTTGAAATCCTCCGTAAAACCCCTTGTAAAAAAAAAAAAAAAAAAAAAAGGGAAAAAAGGGGGGGGGAGGAATTTCTTTTTCTCCACATAGCACAGTGGATTAGTAATTTAGAATAAATAATTAAAACCAAAATATAATGGCATCCAAATCAACCTCTGTTAAATTACCTCCGAAAACGTCTCCCATACCTGGTACAAAGTTGCAGCCCCCACCATCTATGCCCCCTAGTGGAGATGTACTAACAAAAGAATTTTTTCTGGAAATGTTCAAAAAATCCAGAGAACAGAACTTAGAAATGTTTAAAGAATTCAGAGAACAGAATCTAGAAATGATTAAAGATTTCAAAGATGAAATAAGGAATGAGATGGAAGTTCTATATGACAAATTCGATACCAGGGTCACTAAAATGAATGATAATATGATGGGAATTGTAAATGTGATAACAGAATATATTTCTGGAATGGAAGATAATTTAGAAACTCTCAATGAAGCTAAAACTAACCTGATATCCAAAACTGAAGTGGTGGAACAAAAAATTGATAATGCTGAAAAACAAATTATTATGATACAGTATAAGCAGATGGAGCTTGCATTAAGAGTGAGGGGGCTGCGTGAAGAAAAGCAGGAGAACTTAAAGCAAATGTTTTCTGAAGCTTTTGACCGTCTGGTGGGAAAACCGGGATCCAATTCTGATTGGCAGATTGACAGGATTTTTCGTGTTAACTCATGGGCAGCAAAACAAAGGCAACTTCCCCGAGATGTGGTAATATACTTTGTTACAAGAGAATCTAGAAATATGATACTACAAGAGTCCTACAATACTAAGCTTCAAATTGGTGGACAGGACCTGATTGTTTTGAAAGAAATACCGCCTCAGATGCTAAGAGCCAGAAGAGATTATGCTTTTCTGGTGGAAGAGCTCAGAAGGCGTCAGATACAGTACAGATGGGATGCCCCATTCGGTATTATAGTTACAATGGACAAACAAAGATATCGTCTCAGCTCTGTATGGAAAGCTCGTGATTTCTATCATAAGATTCTGAAGATGGGATACCCTGAACCTTCGGGATATGGTGAAAAACCACGAGACGAACAAGATAAACAGCAAACCACACAACCATTAGATAAAATGTATCATCTCCCTCTTCCGGAAGGGCAAGGAGTCAAGGAAAAAAGATCCAACCGTAAGACCACCAGACAAATGGATAAACAAGCTACTATGCAACAATCTCAACAATCATTGGCCACTGACCAAGGTGCTACTGCAACGAGCTCAGAAGCTGTGGGAGGAGCCAAACCAAAGGTGAGACAGGCCTTGCGGGAGGCTCTAAAAAAGCTTCAGGCAACCAAAAATGACAACTAAGATTTTGACATGGAATGTTAACGGACTGAACTCTCCACAGAAAAGAAAGAAAATATTTCATTATCTTAAACAGTTTAAGAATGACATAATTTGCTTGCAAGAAACTCATATCAAATCAACCGATCAAAAATATTTGTTTAACCCCAAACTGGGCCAACATTTTGCGACCTCAGCCATGGAAAAGAAAAATGGCATAGTAGTATATTTAAGAAAAGACATGAAAGCTGAGCTAATTGAAGCAGATCCCTTTGGAAGATATATTGCATTAGATTTAATCTTAGAAGGGAAAAAGACGTTACTTTTGGGAATTTATGCTCCTAATCAACAACAAGATGGATTTTATAGAAATCTCCATGCTAAATTAGTACAGTGGGATTTTGAGTCTTGTATATTAATGGGTGACTGGAATGGCGTGATCGACACCAAAAGAGATAAGAAGACAGCTCGCCCGAACACCAAATTTCGAGCTAAGTTACCCAAACCCTTTTTTGACATGCTGGACGACTTTGAATTGCGAGACGCTTGGCGCGAGAGGCATGCAGAAGAATATGACTTTACCTTTTTTTCCAATAGACATCAATCTCTTTCAAGGATTGATTTTATACTAATTACAAATGATTTACTTTGTAGGGTGAAGAAGACAAAGATTATGGCGAGAGTTCTTTCAGACCATAATCCAGTCTGGATGGAATTGGGAAGGGTAGCCCAGGCAAGAAGGTCCTGGAGGTTGAATGAAAATTTATTTAGATATGAAAAGTATGTTAATGATTGTAAAAAATTGCTATCGGAATATTTTGTCTTCAATATGAACAAGGGTACATCTTTGGAATATGTATGGGATGCAAGCAAAGCGTATATGAGAGGAGTATTAATGAATATAAACAAAATACATAGACAAAAACAAGGGCAAAAACGAAAAGAATTGGAAGAGGAAATTAAAGGGAAAGAGTCAGAATTAACATTGAATCCAGGAGATACAAAGATTAGGGAAACAATTGCTATATTAAAATCTCAGTTTGATATGCTGATCTCTGACCAGGTAGCTACTAGTTTATTATATGCTAAACATAATACTTTCTGCAATGCAAATAAACCCGGTAGGTGGTTGGCTTATCAGATTAGAAAAAAAAGGAAAGCTCGAAATGTATCCAAATTGTGTTACAGAGGGAAGGAAGTGTTTCAACAGGAAGAGATTCAAAAGGTATTTCGGGAATTTTTTACAGAGTTGTATAAAGGGGATAAAATTAAGGACGGAGATATAGACAAATACCTAGATAAAGAGAAAATCCCCCTAGTCAGAGAAGAACATAGGCATAAGCTGAACCAACCTATAACCTCTGGGGAAATTTTGCAGGCAATTAAACAATTAAAGTTAGGGAAAGCACCAGGTACAGATGGTTTAACAGCTGTTTATTATAAATATCTACAGTTAGAAATGGTAGAACCCCTCAGAGAACTATTCAATAAAATTCAATCGGGAGGGAAAGTGCCTCCCTCGTGGAAGACTGCGTTCATATCGTTGATACCCAAAGAAGATCAAGACCTTACCCAACCAAAAAATTACAGACCTATTTCATTACTCAATGTAGATTATAAAATTTTTACTAAAATATTAGCAAATAGGCTAATGGGGGTAACTCAGCAACTGATACATACCGATCAAACTGGTTTTATACAGGGCAGACAGATGAAGGATAACGTTAGATTAATTATCAACGCTTTAGAATACCTGGGAAAGAACAATCAAATCCTGGCCGCATTCATATTTTTGGATGCGGAGAAAGCCTTTGATCGAGTTAATTGGCAATTCCTGCTGAAGACATTGCAAAAAATGCAGATAGGAGATGGCTTTTTACGGTCAATTGGTGCAATATATCAGCAGAAAACAGCCCAGATCATTGTCAATGGAAGTCTGACAGACTCCTTTCAAATTGAAAAAGGTACAAGACAGGGCTGTCCTCTGTCCCCATTATTGTTTATTATAACTTTGGAAATACTGTTGAATAAGATACGGGGCCTGGGCGGTCTAAAAGGGATCAAAATTAGACAGCAAGAATATAGAGTTCGTGCATTTGCGGATGATCTGGTTATAATATTGGAGCAACCGCAGGAAACTAGTAGGGTATTATTGAATATGATCAATCAATATGGTCAAGTCTCGGGATTTAAAATAAATCTAGGAAAAACCAAAATAATAGCTATAAATATGACTATCAAACAGAAGGAAGAACTGGGGGCGACGCTAAGATGTGAGGTAGTTAAAAAAGTTAAATATCTTGGAGTTAATATTTTAATCTCAAATGGGAAATTATACAAGTATAATTATGAATCACTTTGGCATAGTACACAGTTGGAGTTGAAAAGGTGGGAAAAACTGCATTTGTCCTTGCTGGGTAGAATAGCGGCAGTAAAAATGAACATTTTACCAAAATTTTTATTTCTTTTTCAAATGTTACCAATACTTAAAAGAGATGCGAATCTTCTAGAATGGCAGAAGGGTATCAACAAATTTGTGTGGGCAGGAAAGAAGCCGAGGGTAAAGATGAAAATAATGCAAGATGCACGTGAAAGAGGAGGATTGAAATTACCTAACTTAAAATTATACTATGACGCAGTGGCATTATCTGCAATTAGTGATTGGATTCATCTAACTAATGACAGAATTTTGAATATCGAGGGATATGATTTGTTATATGGTTGGCATGCTTACCTGTTATTTAACAAAAAAACGGATAAGAAATTTAAAAATCACATCTTAAGAAATGCTTTATTGCGGGTTTGGAAAAAATATCAACATAAACTAAATGATAAAGTGCCCATGTGGGCAATTCCTAGACATGCAATTGAAAATATGAATGTAGAACAAAAACTCGATAGAACCACCTATAGACAACTTCTTATCTCAGAAAGAGGGGTGATGGAACTAAAATCTTTAGAGGTACTTAAAGAAGAGAAGGTAGTTCAAACGTGGTTTCAGTATGGTCAACTACAAGCTAGATGGAAAACAGATCAAAAAATTGGCTTTGTAAAAGTTGAGGATAATTTGTTTAAACAAATAAGAGATCAAAGCTCAATGCATATAAAGAGGATATATTATTAGTACAGATGGATTCTGAAACGGAACTGATTAAGGATTGTATGATAAAATGGGCTCAGAATGTCGAGGAACCAATAATGCTTGAAACATGGGAAAGAATCTGGGTAAGAAATGTGAAATTTACACAAGCACAAAACTTGAGAGAAAATTTTTATAAGATGTTTTATAGATGGCACCTAGATCCTAAAAAGCTTGCCTCTATGTATCCAAATGTTCAACCTAAATGTTGGAGATGTGGTTCTTGTGATGCTACATATTTTCATATATGGTGGACATGTCGTAATGTTAAGGCATTTTGGATAAAAATATGGTGGATCCTGCAAAACATCTTCAAAAGAAGGATAAAATTTACCCCCCAGTTGTTTTTACTGGGTATATGTATTGATTTTACAGTAGCAGAGACTAATTTGATCCTGTATTTAATAACGGCAGCAAGACTCTTGGTGGCGCAGTATTGGAAGAAGAAAGATTTACCTATAATTCAAGAATGGACTTTGAAAGTTATGAACTTAGCCGAAATGGCCAAAATCTCAGCATATCTCAAAGAACATTCAAACGAGAGATACAAAAGAGACTGGAAAAAGTGGATTGATTACATAAAAAGTAAATATGGGACTAAAAAACTCCAGATAGCTTATGCTTAGTATCAGTAATAATTTAAATTGTTTTAAATTTGGGTAACAGTAAGAAGCTGAGTTCAATGTAGAGATATTTCAGACTGTGATTGTTCAAAAATTATACCACGTATGGTCTTTGGGAAGTCGGGGGGAGGGAAGGGAGGTGGGGATTTAGGGGGAGGGGGGAGGGGGGAAATACAATATGTGTTAAGAAAAATAAATAAATAAAAATTGTAAAAAAAAAAAAAGTAAATGAAAGACAAATAAATAAATAAAAAGTTATTTATTTTCATTTAAAAAAAAAATAAAAAATAAAAAAGAAAAGAAACAAATAATAATAAAAAAAAAGAGTTATGTCACACAGCTCAGCTCATAATTCAAATATTTATAGTAAAAACAAACAAAACAAAACAAATATTCAGTGAGCTTGTTATGGACTATTCCTAAAATGTTTATTTTAATTCCATATATTCCATTTTTCTCATTAAGCTATTGAAATAATATCTCTATTTTTTCCCTTTTCATCACTATGATTCAGGTCCTAAATAATGAATTAAATCTAAGCAACATGGAATCATATTGTCGAATCTTGTGTTTATTATGATGCAAATCTAATTTAAAGGCTGAGAGTTGACTAATTTTGTTCAGACAACTTTTTTAGAATTTGAGACAGAAATGCTTCCATTAGTACAAGCATTGCATCATATATACATAATTATGTTTTTTTTATTTTGCAACAATCAAAACTCAATTTAACCCAAATTCTTCAAAAATAAAAAATATTTCCATATTTCTCAATTATAATTTAAGAAAACATTAATATGTTTTATCCTTTACTACCTTACAAGCAGTGATGTGCAATCAGGTGAGGCAAGTGAGGCACAGCCTCACCACTGTCATCATGAAAAGAAAAAAAATGTAAAAGGAAAAAGGCGAGAGCTGAGGTCAGGCTGAGCTAGTTGCTACCTCACCGTGGATAACTCTGCTTAACTGTTTAAAAAAGCCTCTAAAAAGTGCCCTCTACTATGAGGCAGGGGAACTGTGTACCTCATCTAGTCTGACTTTAGGCATTTTATGATCACTCAAGCAGAATTAAGTAAGGGTTAAAAGCCTAAAAATTCCTGATGTGGGTGAGGCACGCAGTTCTCCTGCCTCATAGTAGAGGGCACTCATTTGGGCAGGGCTTCTTCAGAGGACCTGAAGCAAGAGCAGAATTGAAATCCTCTCTGAAACAGCTGGAAAAGGTATGTGTGCGTCAGAGGGAGGGGGAGGAATTCAAACTTCATCCTCCTGGTGCGGGGCTTTGGGCAAAGGCTGGAGGGAAGGACACTGGCTCGCTCTCCCTCCCCAAGTGTAGTTTGATTGCAGGCAGAGCCACATTGCCTTTTCAAACCTGTAAACAGTGAAGTTGGGCAGGATCCTTCCGGGGCTGGGGGAAAGTATGTGTGCTCCAGTATAGTTCTTTGACTGGCTTCCTGTCTCCTCCTGTGGTCTCCTTGCTGGTGCTCTCCCTCCAATCCAACTGTGTGTGTGTGTGTGTGTGTGTGTGTGTGTGTGTGTGTTTGAGAGAGAGTGAGTGATAGAGGGAAGGGGGTAGGAGAGATGGTCCAATCCAACTTGTGTGTGTGTGTGTGTGTGTGTGTGTGTGTGTGTGTGTGTGTGTGTTTGAGAGAGGGGGGAGGGAGAGAGGGAGGAAGGAGGGGAAGGGAGAAGAAAAAGAAAAAGAAAGAAGGAAACATTTTCGCAAAGGAGAAAAACAAATGCTGTCACTTTAAATTGGAACTGAGCATGCCTGGCTGTGGAATTCTGGGAGTTGAAGTCCACAAGTCTAAAAAATTTTGAAACCCACCACTGTGTCAGTGCCTCACCAGCCATAAAACTCACTGCACGTCACTGCTTACAAGAGCTTGGTTTATAGTGACAGTAGCAAGAATCACAGTACTAAATGCAATACATTTTCATCCCTTCTTTCCAAAAACATCATAAACCTCCATTGGTTTGTGAGTTTTATGAGGAAAATATGCTATTTCTCTATAGGACCTGCTATTCACACATAGTTAGATTTTCCTTCCCACTTAGTATGTATTTGACTTTTAAGAATGATAGGCTTAAGGGAGGATGGAAAGGGGCTCATTAATTTATTTACAAATTTGTATGTGGCTTCAATCAAAGTTTCTAAATGACTTACAGCTAGTACAATAAAACAACAAAACAACAGTCAATAATTATCAAACCAGCAGAATACTAATCAGTATCCAAGGAAAAATAAGAATAGATAATACAAGTCTTCTGACAACAGCCTGCTGCACAACACATTTTGTCTTTAAAATAATAGTATTCATTCTCCTAAATCTATGAGATGCTCTCATCCATCTTCCTGAAACAAAGCTCCTAGCTACCAGAAAGTTGTCCACTCCTCTCTGTGCCAACAAATGTGGTCAAATAATATGTAAGTTAGGCACTGGCATTTCACTGATCTTTTCTAGATTCCTATTCACCTCAGTAATAGCAGTAGACTTATATACCGCTTCATAGGGCTTTCAGCCCTCTCTAAGCGGTTTACAGAGAGTCAGCATATTGCCCCCAACAATCTGGGTCCTCATTTTACCCACCTCGGAAGGATGGAAGGCTGAGTCAACCCTGAGCCGGTGAGATTTGAACCGCTGACCTGCTGATCTAGCAGTAGCCTGCAGTGCTGCATTTAACCACTGCGCCACCTTGGCGTGAATTGTTTGTATGGATTGTTATTCTTTTGTCATTTTCTGAGATCATGTCCCTTTTGTAATGATACATAAATTGAGCAGGAATATTTAATAAAGATGATTAATAAGTATAGCATATTGATAGTCATAAAACTGCCCGACCTTCGTCATTTATTCCCCTGGTGTAGTCATCAACCTTTGAGTTTATGAATATTTTTTCCACTTGCCTCAGATAAAATATTTCATGAATTCTTCCTTCCCAGGCAATTTGGCTTAAATGTATCAGGTCTGGGAAGATAGTGACCTGTAATGACTATTCCCTTGGAAATCTTCATCCTTGTTGCATGATGGAACTCTCCTTGGGCAAAACAGATGGAAACATCAAGATAAGAGACAAGACAACTGTTTAAGGTCACATTCTCCACTCCTTTGCATAATTCATGCTTAATTGATTCTTAGCTCCACCTAATGACAGATTGTAATACATTACAAGAATATGAAAAAAGCTCATTTTAGTTTCTCCCATTAATCCCCATTCTGAATGCCTCCTGTCTCAGGTCCCCTTTTTTTTTTTTTTGGCAGTATGCATGCCACAAGTACTGCTGCCTTTCAGCACACAAACAGAGTAGAATTTGCCAGATTTATCCTCCCACTCTTTTGCCAAAGGTTCTCTTGTGTGACACTAAGTTTCAGGTGTCAGTGAGTTTTCATCTCATCTTCAAAGGGAGAGGGTCTAACCCATAAGGTTTGCCAAAGTAACCTTTTGAAAAGCAAGCTTTTCCTACACCATTGCTGGGTTATTGCTGTCTGCTTTCATGGTCAGGCAACTCCTTGCACACATCTAACAACATAATCCCTTTTGAAATGTCAGAAAGGAATGCATTAAATCAACTGCCTTTTTGGGCCTTGGCACCTCAAAGCAAGCAGATGAATAATTGGGCCTCAAATGTGAACCTTCTTCAAATCTCCTGAACATTTAGGGAAATTGAAATATCATGGGAAAATGTAATAAACACTCCCAGAGAAAATCTTAACAGCTATTTTGCGGTGGTTTCCCACTGTTTGTTCAGGTGAAATGAACAGCTGCAGGCAGAGAGACATAGAAGAATATAGATTTTGTACCCTTTATATAATCATCTCAGAAAGTGCATAATATAGACAGGAAACAATACAAGAAAACTTCTGACTTTCCATCTGGCATAGGTACAGAACCAAAAATATTACATTGGTTAAACAATCATTTGAGAAGAAGTGTTTGTTAAATATTTTCCTAATCCATCTATGCTTTATTTTTCATTGATTTTCTTCTTTGTGAGAAAGCCCTGTTCAACTCAGTGAAACATCCTTGGATTTTTGCAGAAATTTTTGGGATTCAGTTCAGTCTAGAATGTTCACAGTTTTCCCTTCGAAACTATAATTGAGTCTACGTATGTATTGAGAGCAGTGGGGGGCTGCTGCCCGGTTGGACCGGTTCGGGCGAACCAATAGTTGTGATCACTGATTGGGCCTGCCTACTCGCCCCTACATTATACTTTCCATATATAACTAACTTTCTGGCTTGTCTCCCCCCCCCGCCAATGCTATCCAGCTGAGTTCCGTGTCGCGCCTGCTGTACTTCACCAGACCTGCCTGAGTTAGCTGCATGTTTGAAACTCCGTTTCATCCCTGAAAAGGCATATGCAAGCAAAGGCATGTGCACATATCAGAGAACCAGTTGTTAAGTGCAGCCCACCTCTGATTGAGAGATTAAGGAGTTTTCATTAGAACTTCTGACTGGTAGCTGGTGTTCATCCGGGTGGGGGGGGGGGTTGCTGCCAGTTTTACTACTGGTTTTCAACCCGCACTGCACATGTGTGCGCTGCTCAATGTAAATTGTTCTTCATGCATGTGCAGAACAATTTACAGTGAATTGCGCATGCACAGTCAATAAAAACCAAAATGGCGGCAGCCCAGCAGCAGCGAGGGAACCGGTTTGGTGGCATGGCAGGCCTGGGTTGCAGCCAGTTCTGCGACCTAGGCCTGAATTCCACTACTAGTTTGGCCAAACCGGGCCGAACTGGGATAAACCCACCTCTGGTGTTCATGAATGTGCTCTGCTAGATTTCTACTTTTCTGTCTTCCACAGTTACTGTTATAGCCCTTACACTGTATGTTGTAGATGATGCCTAGTTTCTTCTTCTTCTTCTAGGCTCCTGGACCCTTCAGTCTACTTAAAATATTGTTGTAATTGCTTTGTATGCTACGCTGATGCTATGTGTTACTTAGTTGTTAGTGGTTTCTGATATGTTTTTGTAGTTCATAGTTGAAGATGAAGGTGCCTGTGGATATACAGCCTACTTCATTTCCTCATATATTTCATGCCCATATAGTCAGTCTCCCTACATTTAGCTCAAAGAAATCAAGCTCTGTACATTTATCTGGACATATTTCTGAGTATTCTCATGATTGGAAGTTCTACTTGGTCACTGTTCCTGAGTACAAGAAATGTGAAAATGAGTAAAGCAGTTGTTTGTCTCTTGGTTATGTTTATTGCTTGTTTTATTTTGTATTTTCAATCCTATGCTGACCACCCAGAAATGCAATTCATGAGACCATATAAATAACATTAACCATATACATCTGGACTCTTTCATGCACAAAGAGAATTTATGCTGAGGAGATTCTGACACAGAGAATGAAACTTACACACATCTTTAGCTTAATTGTTCTTTTAACTTTTGCTGCTATGGTCAGAATGTTGTCAAAGGAATCAAGAAAATGTAAGCTGTGGTCATCATCAAACTGAGAAATGTAAGCTTGAGTTCTGAATGACTGATACTACAATCACAGGAAAATTGAAAAAAAATCTAAAATATCCTTGAACTCAATGAAACTTATTTTTGAACTGCCATGTATATGGTATTGTAGTAAGGGTTTAATCAGGTTATATTTATCAAGGAATAGGATGTCATGATTAAAATAAGATAACTAGAACTTTGTGTTTTAACTAAAAAAGACTGGTTTCTAATATTTTAAATGAATACTTTCATTAACACTTCTTCATCTGCTCCTTAATAGTACATTTTCGATTAAACATTGTCTATCTAACAGGAAACCAGATGTTACATAAAATGTCTTACAATGCATGTTTTGAAAGAGTGTGTATTCCTGTGTGTTCGTGTGTGTGTGTGTGTGTGTGTGTGTAAAGCAGTGGTGGGTTTCAAAAGTTTTTAGAACCTCTTCTGTAGGTGTGACCTGCTTTGTGGGAGTGGCTTGCTGGCCATGTGACCAGATGACGCAAGTCTTAAAGCTGTCAAGTTACAAGACCCTTGCACCCCTAACCCTTTAGAAAAAAAACCCAGGGATGTTCAAACTTGACAGCTTTAAAACTTTAAGGTTTAGATAGGACTCTTAAAGGTGGATGGGGCAATTGGTGAGCTGGCCAATTAGTGAGAGACAGGCAGGGCAAGTGTGGTGCAGACAGGTGGGGGGAGGGAGCTGGAACCGTTCTAAACGGCACAGGAGATTTGTGGAACCTCTTCTATAGAAGAGGTTAGAACTGGTAGGAACCCACCCCTGGTGTAAATCAAAAGAGGAATATAAGAATCTCAGTTAGGACACTTCTCTATTTCTTTGTGCTTTGAGCTACCTCCATCTATAGAAAAACAAAATAATAAACAAAAAATGAAATCTTTGTGAAGAATAGTTTTAAACAAAATCTTCTGGTTATTTAGCAACTTACCTCAGTTTATTGTAAGGATGTGAAAATAAAACATCTCTCTTTGATAAATAACATTTACATTTTTACTAGAAAAATGGTTCAGTTTCAAAGAAAATCCTTCAATTTATTCTCTTCTGTAACTGCTGTGCTATTGTTTCATCTTAGATAATATAGGTTCGCTACTCTATTTAGGTTCCTTAACATTTAAATTCATCTTTTGGAAAAGCCAAGTATTTACTATAGCAAGCCAAAAAAAGCTATATTTATAAAAAGAAAAGAAAACATGATTGCAAAATGGTTTTGCTTGAAATTCACCCTGCCTAGGGGTACGCTTCATATGAAATACTGCCTGCTTAAAGTTTTATAGATTTCCTTACAAAATAATTAAACAAATGAGAGGGTTTTTTGTTAAAAAAAAAAGCAGAGGAAGCATACTGTATAGTTGGCTTAAAGCCAATAAGAATGAATTATCAAACAAACCAAAGATAATGAAGCAGATCTCATATAATAAGGATAGATAGATAGATAGATAGATAGATAGATAGATAGATAGTTTAGTTTAGTTTAGTTTAGTTTAGTTTAGTTTAGTTTAGTTTAGTTTAGTTTAGTTTAGTTTAGTTTAGTTTATAGAACACTTGTAGGCCGCCCTTTTCCCTGAGGGGACTCAGGGCGGCTTACAATAATGAGGGAAGGGAGTGCAAGACAAGACATAAAAGAAAACGTGAATAAAAAAAATAATTAACCATAAAAGCACAACATTCACTCAACATTCGGGCGGGGAGAGAGTAAAGTCCTATCCCCAGGCCTGACAGGATAGCCAGATCTTGAGGGCCGTGTGGAAGGCCTGGACGGTGGTGAGGGTACGGATCTCCACGGGGAGATTGTTCCATAGCGTCAGAGCTGCAACTGAGAAGGCTCTCCTCCGCGTAGTCGCCAGTCGGCACTGACTGGCAGATGGAATTCGGAGGAGGCCTACCCTGTGCGATCTGATGGGACGCAGGGAGGTAATTGGCAGAAGGCGGTCTCTCAAATAGCCAGATCCACTACCATGGAGCGCTTTATAGATGGTAAGTAGGACCTTGAAGTGCACCCGACGATCAACAGGTAGCCAGCGCAGCTCACGGAGGATCGGTGTTATGTGGGCGAACCGCGGTGCGCCCACGATCACTCGCGCGGCCGCATTCTGGACTAGCTGAAGTCGCTGGATGCTCTTCAAGGGCAGCCCCATGTAGAGCACATTGCAGTATTCCAGCCTAGAGATCACAAGGGCTCGAGTGACTGTTGTGAGGGCCTCCCGGTTCAGGTAGGGCCGCAACTGGCGCACCAGGCGAACCTGGGCAAATGCCCCCCTGGTCACAGCTGACAAATGATGGTCGAAACTCAGCTATGGGTCCAGGAGGACTCCCAAGTTGCGGACCCTGTCTGAGGGGTATAAATTTTGCCCCCCCAGCCTGATTGATGGAACATTAGCCAAATTGTTGGGAGGAAAACACAACAGCCACTCGGTCTTTTCCGGGTTGAGTACCAGTTTGTTAGCTCTCATCCAGTCTTTAACAGCCTCGAGGCCCCGGTTCATCACGTCCACCGCTTCATTGAGTTGGCATGGGGCGGACAGATACAACTGTGTATCGTCCGCGTATTGATGGTATTTAATCCCGTGCCTCCAAATGATCTCGCCCAGCGGTTTCATGTATAAATGTGTGAGAAAAAGAAGGGGAGGGGGAGGAATTGAACATTGGGTGGGAGAACTAGAACTTTGTGATAGAACATATGTTTTACACATGGAAAAGTCTCAGATTCAGTGACTTCCTCTCTATTTTTAAAGGATCAATTACTATATGGAGAGAACACCTGAAGTAGTGCTGCTAATCAGACTACACAGTGTTTGGTTATTTGAGCAAATAATCTGACCTATTTTCCAGCCCTATTTTCCAAACTATATTTAGTGGGTTTTGCTTGATTGCTTAAGGTTTTGGGTGGTAATAAAAAGACCAGAAGAAATCTGCTTCAGTTATCTGTTTGCATTTGTGGGTAGATTTCCTGTTTGTCTCCAGATTTTTGGTTGTTTTAAAATTAAAGAAAAAAATGGTTGCATCATTTAGGATCTGGAGACTGATTTTAATTTATTAAATGCTTTAATTTGTCTGTGCACACAGTATATACATACACTGATTACAATAGCATCTCAAACAATTACACAATGCTCAAAAGCAGTTTCAGGTTACCTGGAGAGATTCTGTAATCCTGGAATAGAAAAAAAGCCTTTTCTATATTAATTTTGTCTACCTATCTGTCTGTCTGTCCATTCATTTGTCTATTTATGTGTCAAAGAGAAATGCTAGTTGACTTTTCTTTTAATAGTATTAATTATTCATGGATTGTTTGGAAGATAATGTCCTGCTTCTTCTCCTCCTCTTCCTCCTTCTCCTCTTCCTCCTTCTCCTCCTCCTCTCTGCAGACTCCATAGTGAAATTCTTTTATACATACACACTCATATACTGTATAATGATAGATATAAATATTTTATCCCCCAGACTGCTTAGAATTTAGCAGTCACATTAATGCTGGCACTTTGTCTCATTTAAAATTGAATATAAAATAGCTATGAATATTGAAAATTTTTATCCACATGCACACACACTATTTTTATACTGAATATAAAAAAGTAACTGTAATGGGATATACTATGGCTGAGAGTTCACTCTATAACAGCTGTTATGTCATATGGGGTTCATTGACACGCTCAGATTCTGGTTAATTTTAAATATTCTATTTAAATATAGTTGCCTACTTTATTAAGCAAATAGCCTATAAAAAGTATTGTGGCTTTTGTATTACAATAGTTAAGATATAAATTAGAGGAAAACATATTGTATTTGTATACTGTATTATTAGAGCTGCAGCGGTTAGAATGCAGTATTGCAGGCTACTTCTGCAGATCACTGGCTGCCAGCAGTTTGGCAGTTTGAATCTCACCAGGTTCAAGGTTGATTCATCCTTCCATCCTTCTAAAGTGGGTAAAATGAGGACCCAAATTGTTGGGGGCAATAGGCTGACTCTGTAAATCACTTAGAGAGGCCTGTAAAGCATTGTAAAGCAGTATGTGTCTAAGTGCTATTGCTATTAGTTTTTTTGAGTTGTTTAAAAAGCAGGTTTTGCTATCAAAGATAGCAATGTTGCAAGATCCCTGTTTTAATGAAAGGAGTGGGAAAAAACCCACATAAAATGTTTCCAAACCTTCAAATCTCCTTGGGGCAAAATTGTATCATCAATCCTTATCATGGTAAGAGTACTTCTGAAAGATAATACTTTCAGCAAAAGTTAAAAAAAAATTATATAAATATGTCTAGGAAAATCAAAGCAGTGACATGGGATCTTAAACTAATAGGACCAACTTTACTGAATTTCTGGATAGACCTGTAGAGATTTACTACAGGATTAGCCATTTTGAAAAATTCTGGATAAAATGTAAATCTTAAATGACTTCAATTTATAAATACAGCAATAAGATTAGATCAACTGTTCTCTATTTATTCCACAATCTCATTCTCATTTCATTTTTACCATCTCATCACTTCATGCCCTAAATTGTAACAGTTTGAATATTTGCCCATTTAAAATGACATTTGTTTTACCTGGACACTACCAACTGATCTTCATACAAAGATAGTAAAAAGTGCCAAAAACAGTTTAGACTGCTAAGTGAATAACAGAAAGGCCATCTGTTAGGTTGTATCTCTATTCCATTAAAATTTAAGAACAAGGTGCTCATCTGGTGGCCTAGCTCAGATGTGGGAAGTTATGAGAGTTGGGGGCTTTTGCCTGCAACTGCTACTAACATCTGTCTCCCTTTCCTTATCCTGTTCCCCAGATTATTCTGATGTATTCTGAAAAAAAAATGGTGGGAAGAAAAACAACAGATTATACAGGCAAATTTACTTTAAAAAGCAGCTAGCCTGTTTTCCCAAAAAATAAGACCCTCCCAGATAATAAGCTCAATCAGGATTTTGAGTGCATGGACTAAAATAAGCCCTCCCCCCCAAAAAAATAAGCCCTCCCTTAAAATATTACAACACAGCAGCTGCCATGAGGTGACCATGCTCGCCACCTCCTGCACCTCAAAAATAATAAGAACTCCCTGAAAATATGGCCAAGCACTTATTTTAGGAGTCAAAAGAAAATAACACCCTGAGGTATTTCAATGCAAGGAGATATTGGTTTTTGAATTATTGTTTTCCACAAAAACAATATTTATGTAAAGCATAAAGCCATTTTCAGAATAGAGACATTTAAATATTAAATACAATGACTTTATCACAAGATATTTTGGGAAGAAAGCAGAAAGAAGGAAGGATGGATGGAGGGAAAGAGGAAGGAAGGAGACATTATTTTTATTTGCTACTTCCTTTTTGAAAAAATTTCCAAGATATCATGACAATACTGTTGCTTTTTGCACCAACAGATGGCAGTCAGTATTCTCTATGTTCCCTTCCCATTTGGCAAAATGCAGATCACATCTGGTGTAGACTGTGTGTGCTTAGAGCAGATGGAAGTGTGTACTCTCTAACAGTAGCATAAAGAGAGAGAAAAAGAGGTAACACCAGAAAATCATATGAAATATCCAACCACATTTTAAAACAGGAGTGTGACCAAATAATCATATATGCTTGGATCCTACGTGAATGTATTGAAGAGATTTAAGTTACCATTTACCTATTGAAATCTATGGAACTGGACAGTAAATATGTTATTAATGTGTTTTGAGTTTCATCATGGATAAACTTCAGAAATTTCATAGGAACAGTGTTGTACAGATGTTAAAATGTTGGCTAAATCTGGGGAATTTCCTTAACTATAAATACTCGTTGGATTGTCACTTCAAACTAGCATAGGAGTATTATATATATCACCCTGAGCTCAGGACAAGGAAAAATACAAGTACTACTATTATTACTTCATAGGAACTAAGCTCTTTTAACAAAACAATCTTTTAAACAATATTTGACAATTATGGACCTCAGGAATAATGACTATGTATGCCTTACAAAAAGAGGTTGGATTTTTCAAGGGGCAATGCAATGAAAGCATGTTGTGGAAAATGACAATGAAGGGGAAAGTAGCAATTGCATGAGAAATAACATTCCCTTGGAAAATAGTATTTAAAGCAATAAGCAATATTAATGAAATGCAATCAAAACATGAGAAAATAAACATTCAAAAAGTTCTCAGTGGGGAAGTTACTGTCAGTAGAAAATGGCAATCAAGAGAAAAGTAGTGATCACTGAGGAAATATCATTTAAACTCTACTGAGGGAATAACAAAGAAAAATCCCCAAATTCTAGTGATAGGACAGCTTGTACAGTTCATTTTAAGGAAAAAGTCCACCATGTGTGCTATATAAGGCTTTCAGTCACACTGTAATGGTCACCAGCTTTACCTTTTTGGCGTCCCCTCAGGACATTCCCAAAGGTTATCAGTTGTCTGATTTTTTCCAAACATTTCATTTTTTTCATCAGAAGAGAATATTTGCAGCTCAAGGTTGAACTGTGGGGTCCTTGGTATTCTCCAAGCTTGGTTGCTTTCTTGCAGATGGTTTCATAATAACCAAACTAGGTAACATCATCAGTGTTAGTAGGGAATGGGGTTTGCTCTCATTTTATACATTAGTGACTTGTCCTGTCAGTATTTATGTCCCTTGATAGTTCCTTAATTGGGCTGTTACCGACTGTTAGGTGATTATTTTGTTTGTTTGCTTGTTTCTTGCATGTTTCTTGCTCTGAGCTGGTGTAAATGAAAAAGGTTAAAACCTGTCAATCTAATGATCTCAGTTTGAATTGTGACTCCCAAAAATTTCTGTCAGTTCTGCAGTATGTCTTCTGATGAAAAGATAAGAGAGAAGATAAACACTGATTGAGATCCAGTTGTATTAAAAGTCATTGCAAATATCTTAATATAACAATAGGGAAATATTCTCTAATATACTGAACAAGATCCTGCAGCAGAGAATAATTATCCAGAATACTACTACACAACTTGAGTCAAATGAGGCCATGAAGAGGTTTCCCTCCCATTTTCATCTAGGGTAAAGGGAATTTATCAGATCTGAGCTGGAATTGTATGTCCTACTTGTACAGCACTGATAAAAATCAAAATGATCTGAACATGGGGTAATCATGCCCTTGAAGTCCATTACATGTATTGTGTGACATTCTAATTTAAGAGCTACCATGGTCTGTGATTTGGAACAATGCCAGCTCTGTTATCTAGTAGAAATATATTTAGTGGGACAATATAAATTCTGTAAATTTATTCTGTATTTTTGTCTTTGTTAATTATCAGCTTCTTTAAGTGTAACTAGAATGTAGAAAGTTCCAATGTCTAAGGATCATTTTCATATATAGTTGAACATACGTATATTGCCAGAGATTGTTATTTTTGCAAAAGTGGTTCTTGATAACCTATTGTTTTCTAGTGAAAACTGATAATTTACTGCATAAGTAAGTTAAACTTACTTAAAACTATTAGATTATAGGACTTTTAGAAAAACAGGAGTTGTTCACTGCTGAGATCCCTCAGGTCCATCTTTGATACCTTTAATATGATCAATAAATCAGAATAGAGCTGGAAGGGGTGTTGGAGGTCTTTTAGTCAGTTGCCTTGCTCAAGCAGGAGACCTTATAAATTTCAGGCAGGTGGCTGTTCAGTCTTTTCCTAAAAACCTCCAGTGATGAAGCACCTACAACTTCTGAAGGCAAGCTGTTCCACTGGTTAATTCCAGGTTAACTCTTGATTCTAGGATAGCTTCTCTCCTTTTCCATCCATTGCTTGTTGTCTTGCCTTCTGGTGCTTTGGAAAATAAGTTGTATCACTGCTACATTCTATCATTCTTTGTGATAATGCTGAATGGGAAGACTGTTATCCCATTTTTCTTTCTTTCATTTAAGGAGCTCTGTCTCTCTCTGTGTCTCTGTCTCTTTCTCTCTCTGTCTCCGTCTCTCCCTTTCTCCCCCCTCTCTCTCTCCCTCCTTCCCTCTCTCTCTCCTTCCCTCCCTCCCTCCCTCCCTCCCAGCTGCTATAGTCTTTCCTTTCTACTGGAGACAAATGTCATTGGTCCCTGTATGCTTTGATAGGAAAACTATCAGATTCCTTTGAATATGGAAATGAATCTGCATAAAATGAAACAATTTTTAAATTAAGTTAAGCAAAAGTAGAGATTGTAGAAAAGCCTGTTGAAGTTTGATGATGAAACACAATTTCTTCTTAGTATAGTCAGACATCTTAGATATATCACTTATTCAATTATGTTAAATAGTTTGTGCTGGAATCAGGATGAAACTAGGAGTTTGCATTCTAATCACTAAAATGTGACTTATGTCAAGATTATTTTGCACCCCTTTGAGAATATTGCTTGGTTATTTTTATGATAAGATTATTTATAGAAAAGAAAAATGGCTTACAAGCCACATGCTACTATTATCTGCAAACTTTGGATGGTATTATGAGCCTGCCTGTTACTATTTCAGATTCTAGTTAAGTAGTATAAAGGAAGACATAACAGATGTTTATGTGTACATGGTGTAGTTTTGTGTGCACTTGGATTGTAAGTTGTTGACATTATGCTGTTGGAAAGAAATTATTTTAAGCAGATTCCCTTTCAGTCAAGGCCACAACACAATTTCATACTTTTTTGGAGGGAGGAGAGAAAAAACTTGGCTTATTTCTTATGTCTTTTTTTCCCTTGAGGACATAATCTTTATGTATTAAAATATGTGTCAGGAATCTTATGAGGCTAAAAGGTAGAAATAAGGAGTTAGTTTATATAAATCAGAACTACTGGTCTTTTAGCTCTAATTAGATGTCTACTGACTTTCTTCAGTAGATGCAATAAATGGAATCTTGTGGGTTCAAAGCTTGAGCAACTTGGAAAAAGAGAAGCCACTGAGAGAAATATATAAACCCTTGGGAGCATTTTTGATATGCAGGGTCTATGTTTGTTCTTCCTACTTCAAGTTAATGGAAGTGGGAAAATGGATTTTGGCTCAAGAATTTTCTAATATTTTTTTTTCCTGTTATATTATTACCCGGTATATTGCATTGTACAATTCATCATGCAGGCAATGGTTTTCCATGAGACATTCTACAAATGCAAAAGTTGGACTTTGAGCAAGAAATTTTGGCAATTTTTAACATTGAGCATATTTTGCAGATGATTTTGAGAATATTGTGTATAGCCAAGGAAACAAGCAAATGGGACATAGAAAAAAAATCAAACCAGAGTTCTAATTCAAGATCTAAGTGATATGGCATGGTAATGTTTTAGATACTTTACTTTTTAATATTTCATATAAAATATATTATCTTATACAGTATTAATTATATGAATGCACAGGTCATTTGATAAATCCTTAATGCTACTTAAAGTGAAAGAAAGACAATAACCATCAGCAAGACAGACGGATTCAATTACAGCAGTAATTGGGTACAATTGTTTGACCCTTGAAGGTTAGGAACAGGTCATCCTATGGGATCACTAAGGATTGACACCAATTTGATAGCATCTAACCACTTACCGTAACTAATCAATGTCCTTCATAAATCAATTATGATTGTATATGTATGTTATTCAGTGGCTGCACAAATCTACACATTTATAAGACAACACCCAAGAGGTACAGCTCCAACTCTTCACTCCCAACATTCTTTTATGATTCATACAAGATATACTTTATCTTGATTCATCAAATAACTTCTTCAGTAAGATGCTTTTAAAAAAGATAATAACCAATTAAAGTTTTATTGCCACTAGTCATTCTTTTCTCTTTCCATTCACCTTTCCTAGTATTAAAGTATCCTCCAGAGAACTAGATATTTATATAAGTTTTTCAGAGTAGGATCAGTTGAGTCTGATCATTTGTGCCTCAGTGAGAACTCTGGTTGATTTGTTGATGATCCATTTATTGTTTGTTGGTAATCTCATGAATTCTTTCTTGCTTTTTCTCCAACTACCCACAACCAAACTATGTGCTGGTATTCATAGGTTGAAGAACAACAATATTTTGCATTCTCCTTGAAATATTTATATTTTTTTTTAAATAATGCACTATTCTTATTAAAGTGTGTTTGTGTGTGTGTGTATTCAAAAAGAAACAACAAATCCAGATTGACAGTATTTGAGAAGGAGAAATATCTAGCCCTGTGATGGTGAAGCTATGGCACACGTGCCGGAATGGCACAGAAAGTCATCTCTCCGGGCACGCAGGTTGTTGCCTGTTGCTCTTCTGGGTTCTGGTATGCCAGCCAGATGGTCTTCACACACGCAGGAGCACCGGAAACTGGAAGAGCAGTCACCCAGTGCACATGCGTGCACCGGGAAGATGATCTTCCAGTTTCCAGCATGCACATGTGCACTGGCCAGTTGGCCTTCACATATGTATACACACCAGAAACCAGAAGACCAGGTAGTCAGTGTGCATGCACATGTTGGAAACCGGAAGATCATCTTTCCACCACGTGCATGCACCCTGGGCAGCTGCTTTTCCAGTTTCTGGTGCATGCATGCACACCAGCCATCTGGTCTTTATGCACACATGTGTGCCAGAAACCAGAAGAACAGATGTCTGGTTTGCATGTGAGTGCCAGAAACATGCTCAGGCTCCTGTTTTGGACACTTGGCGATGAAAAGTTTCGTTAACAATTATCTAGACATTTGTTTCCCTATGAAATACTATCCCTGGCACTCTGACAAATCAGCCATCAACAGCAATATCTATAGACTATGCAACAGAGACAATCAACCAGCCCAAAAGAGAAAAAGACTCCAGCACCTCTTTACCAGTAATCAGCACCCAGCTCAGCATAGATTAATTCCAAGGTTAACTTCAGACCAACAATCGAGTAAACCAGGGACGTGCAGTCACTAGAGGCAAGGGAGGCGGAGCCTCACCACTCTCCTCAGGAAAAGAAAAGAATTTTTTTTTTTTAAATAATTAAAGCCAAGATAGTTGCTACCAGATTCCAGGTCAAAGTGGCTTGGTGTCTGCTTAGTGTTAACCAAAGCAGGAGGCGAGAGAACTCGGGGCCTCTTTTCCATAAGGAATTTTTCGCCTTCTAAAAGTTAAGAAAGAGTTAAAAGGCAAAGAAGTTCAGATGGAAAAGAGGCACTAATTCTCCCGCCTCCTGATCTGGAAGCAGCCAATCATGTCTTCTTGAGCACGCTTACATTGGGCGGGTTATTTCGGAGGGCGCGCTTCAGAGGAGAGAGGAGTGGGGGAGAAGGAGGAGGGTCACTCTTCACCCCTCCCCAACCTTCCCAGGGTCCAGATTCCCTTCGCTGCAAGCCTTGCTGTCTCTTGCATCCCAAAGATGGGTGGGTGTGGGAGCTTTAGTGGCCCCAATTCTTCTCTGGGGGGTGGGGGGGTGTCTCCTGGGGCTGCTGGCTAGATAGACTCCCGAGGAGTGGCTCCTTCCCTCCTAGTCTCCCGGTGGGTGGCTGGAAATGTCCGTGCATTTCAGCCAGCCGCAAAACGCTTAACGCTTTCTTACAAGAGCCAGGCGGGAGAAGCCCTTGCTTCTTTCTTGTGGAGATGGGCACTTTGCATCGCAGGAGCTGCCAAGCGCCTTTACTGCAGACCTGGGCGCTTGGCGGCTCCCACGATGCAAAGTGCCCTGCCGCCCACCCGCTGACCCGGCCTGTGGCCGGTGCTTCTCCAAGCTCCACCGCTGGAAGTCTCGGAAGTCTCGGATCGCCTCTGGGGGAAGGCTGAGTGCTCTGCACAGCGCCTGGAGGCCACGGAGAAGCAGAGCGAAGCTTCTCACTCAGCTTTCCCCCAGAGGCGATCTGAGACTTCAAGCGGTGGAGCTTGGAGACGCAGTGGCTGCACGCCGGGTCAGCGGGCGGGCGACGGGGCACTTTGCATCGCGGGAGCCGCCAAGCGCCTTTGCTGCAGACCCGGGCGCTTGGCGGCTCCCGTGATGCAAATTCCCCACCGCCTCGGCCGCAAATTCCCCCCCACCGGCAAGGCTTCGCAAAAGGATATCCAGCTGAGCCTCACCAGGCATAAACCTCACCGCACGTCACTGGAGTAAACAATACCCCAATCAAGAAACTGCCAAAAAGCGATCAGTAAACAGGCCAAACAAAGAACCCCTAAGACCACCCTCACATACACAGGCAGGCAAATCACCAGAATATAAACTAACAGCAAACAGCACTCCTTACTAGCTTTGATGATGTTATCTAGTTAGGTATTGAAATGTCTGCAAGAAAACAAGCAAACTCAGAGAGCACCAAGGACGCGTCATTTCAACTCTGACCTACAAATAATCTCCTTTATAAATACTATCCCTGTTAATAAGAATTCACCTTATAAAATTTATTTCCAGAAGAATTTGTTTGATCTCACAGCAGGTTCTACTATCTATAGGCTTTTTCTAGGGGGAAAAAATGGGATCTGCGAGATTAGAGAAGTGCAGATTATGTGATGTGAACTCTTCTCTTTCAACATTTGGCAAACCCATAACCTATGTAACAGCCAAAGAAAAATCCTAATCAAACTTTGCTTTGATTTATTCCCTATTCAGAATACAAAAACTGGCCAGTCCTTTTTACTTTCCCTTTGGGAGCAGTATATATGAACTCTGCATTTTACAGTATTTGGTGGAACATGGCATGGAAGAAAAGAGCATGACTATGGGTTTTGTCAAGCTGTCTTATTTCAAAGAAATGATTGATTCTTTGTGGATTTTCCTGTCTTCTCAATTTGATTTATGAATGTTACATATGAATATCTTTAGAATGTATTTATTTTGAAGCTGGGCCAATACCTTTGCAGTTTCTAAGCTTTTTTGATGGACAAGCAACCACGGCGGCATCACCAACTGCTGCACCCTCCTCTGTCCCCCACAACAAAGCAAACTGACACACGCCATGAACACATGGCCAGACCACAAACTCGGAGCCAAACCAAAGCCCAGGATGTTACACCTCAGCTATCTGCTCAGGACATTATATCACAGAACTTACGAGGTTACAACACAAAGGCTCAGGATGTTACAACACAGCCAACCCCCCCCCCCCCAGGAGGTTGCAGCACAGGATTCAGGAGATCACTACAATAGAGTTCAGGATGTCATCACGCAGCCCATTACCCAGGTTGTTACAACACAAAAGAACGATAGGCACACAGCCAATACCTCAGCCACGCCAGTACCTCAGCCACACAGGATGTTACGAAACAGCCGACTAATCTGCAAATATCAACTCCATCAACTAACCAAGATGTTACTACACAGCCAACAAATCCATCTACAGCAACGAAGCCAGCACTACACACACACACACACACACACACACACACACACACAGAAATATTTATAGAAAGACAGCAGCTCTGATCACTCTCTGTTCGCACAAGCATGAAGCCGAAAGCACCAGCCTGAAGATGACGAGTGGGACCTCGTCAAAATGTCAGCAGATAGTCTCAATCTTACAGTATATGTGCTGGTCTTGTTGTTCTTGGGTGTAAGATTGAGATTGACTTGGCAACATTTCAGCGAGGTTTCACTTGCCATCTTCAGGCTCGGTTTGGGGTTTAAAGTGTGATAGGAGCTGCCATCTGTGTATGTCTGTGTGTGTGTATACATATATACATATACATATACACATACACACACACACATCTATATATATTTAAAGTCATATATATGTATGTATGTATGTATGTATGTGTATATATATATATATATATATATATATGTGTGTGTGTGTGTGTGTGTGTGTGTGTGTGTGTGTGTGTGTATATGTGTATATGTGTATATGTGTATATGTGTATATGTGTATATGTGTATATGTGTATATGTGTATATGTGTATATGTATATATGTATATATGTATATATGTACATGTACATGTACATGTACATGTACATGTACATATACATATACATATACATATACATATACATATACATATACATATACATATACATATAGATAGATCTATCTATCTATCTATCTATCTATCTATCTATCTATCTATCTATCTATCTATCTATCTATCATCTTTCTTTCTTTGGTTATTCGGGTTTTCTCCCGCATAAAATTGGAGGTGTTTTGGCGACGTTTCAATGAAGTCTCATTTGTCATCTTCAGGCTGGTTTACTCAGCTTGGTGCTTCTTGGAGCAATGTGAGATTGCAGCTGTTTCTTTCTTTGCAACTGCCAGTAGGGGTTTGAGCTGATCAGGTGGGAGCTTGGCTGTGTTCTGATTGGGTGGAGGTGTGTTCTGATTGGTTGGGGTTTTTGTGTTCGGCTCAGTCTGAGTTGCCGGGGGATTTGAGCTGGTGAGCTGCGTTGCTATTGTTGGGCTTCGTGTTTGTGGCTGTGCCAGGTCTTCTTGGTGGGTGTCAATCTGCTTCATGTATGGATTGGAGGGGTTTAAAGTGACTAATGATGCAGTTGCAGTCTGGCTTCTGGTCCTTGGTCGTGCCTCGTCATCAGTGTGGGTTTGAGTCTGCTTTCTGCGTGGATGTGTGGTGTTGAGATCCTGTGTGGCTCTCGTGAGTGGGTCTGGTGTCATTCCTCATGTTAGGGACTCATTTGTCAATAAGGGCGGATTTCCAAATGGCTAGCAGGTGGGAGGCATCATCCAGTTTGTTCATGCTATGTGGGCATTTTTCTATCTCGATGGCTTCTCTGATTATTCTGTTGTTAAAGTATTCAGTTTTGGTGATAGTTCTGGTCTTTTTAAAATATATATATTTTCCCTCGGACATATGTGCTAGTTACTCCTAACTCTAGGAGGCGGTGCTCATCTCCATATCAAAGCCGAAGAGCCAGCGCTGTCCAAAGACATCTTCGTGGTCATGTGACCGGCATGACTAGATGCTGACGGTGCATGGAATGCTGTTACCTTCCCACCAAAGGTGGTTCCTATTTTTCTACTTGCATTTTTACATCCTTTCGAACTGCTAGGTTAACAGAAGCTGGGACAATTAACGGGAGCTCACTCTATTACACAGCACTATGGATTCGAACTGCTGCAACACCAACTTGTCCACCATATATACATACACACACAGTATATGTTTTGAATTTAGTTAGAATGGATGTTGCCCTTTATATACAATCATGTCAAGCAGACAGATTGTTTAAACAAATAAAGAAAATTGCTTTCAGAACCAAATCTTGCAATATAAGTGGTATTATAGTTACATTTATCTGAACTGAAATAAACAGACTTTACCAGAGGAAGTTATCTGGCACTGTTGTATAATAATTATGAGACTACCTTGATGAAGTAATTACTTGCTTCCTGGTGTGAAAGTAGATCTTAAGTCTGACTAGAGAATTTCATTTTAATGAAGATTTACTTTCATGTAAATATCTCAATAAAATACTAGATTGGTATTTCAGTATATATAGTGTCAATATAAGAATCTTATTAACACATTTGCTAACTCTATCAGTTAAGACTTCTGTTTTCTTCAGCCAAACCACAAGACTTTTTATGATGCATGAATAGACATGATTCATGGCAATGAGAAAATATATTGCTAAAAAGAAATGAAGTATGATTTTAAATCAGGGCATTTTACACCATTAATGATATCAGCAGCCATAGTGAGGATCCACACACCACACTGCTAATCTGCTGCCTGGGAATCTTAATTAAATTGTTGAAAGAAATGTCCCTCTGGGTTCGGTTTCAAGTGGGAAGAAAGACACTGGAAACATGGAGAGTGCTTGGAAAGATGGTTTAATGCCTTGCAGCTCCTGGGTGAAACGGGAAGAGATAATAAAAGTCCCTGGGTTTTATGTCCTCTGTGGGCTTTGAACTTACTGGGGCACAAGAAAAATATCCTGATTGGTTGCTATCAGAGGTCATAGCTAGCTTTGTAGGTTGCCTGTGTGCTAAGTTTGGTTGAAACTTGGTGGGTGGTGCAATGAAGGGCAATGAAATGGGGTAGATATTTGTTATGTAGAATAGACTGACCCAGGCATTAATGGATCATTGGCAAGGGTGGGGAGGAGGCTATTAAGAGTGAGTCTGTTTTCTGTCTAAAACATGTTTCTCCATTTCTCATTCCAGAAAATATAATATTCTGTCTTTTTAATATTTCCTAGGATATTTTATTTTTCTAGTACAGGGGTGGGTGCTAACTTCCTTCAATAGTTCAGCTCTTTCTTTTAAAATATTGAATTTATTATTTGCAGCCCATCTCACCTTGAATGGTGAGAATTCTAAAGGAATCCATCCCAATTGGGAAAACATAGTTCCTTCCCTCACTCCTACCAAGTTAGTGCTGCTTCTCTTCTACAACTATTTTTGTCTTTCTATTTTAATTTGCAGTCTTCTGCATACTTGCACAGGGATACATCCTACTATACAAAAGAGACAATCAACAAGCCAAAAAGGGAACAAAAGACTAAGCACTTGTCCACCAGCAATCAGCACTTAGATGAGCACAGATTAACTCCAAGATTAACTTCAGACTAACAATAAAGTAAACAATACCACAATCAAGTAACTGTTAAATAAGCCAACAGTAAACATCCCAACCAAAGAATCTCTAAAACCACCCCCTCCAACAATGACAGGGCAAGCCACTAGAATACAGATTGAGAGCAAACCCCAGGAGCACTGATGATGTTATCGAGTTTGGGTAATTAAACATCTGCATGAAAACAACCAAATTCAGAAAGCACCAAGGACTCCAAATTTCAATTCTGAGCTACAAATATTCTCTTTTATTGGTAATACATCCTACTGAGACTGAATAAAACCAAATTCTATTTCTTCATGTTTAGGTTTGCATTGCCTATCTTAGCGATAGTGAACCTTTTTTGGCTCACATGTCATAAACGGGAGGAGCGCAGGGGGTGTCATGCGCAAGCGTGCCACATCCATGATGCAATGTGTGACCCCTCCCCAGAGCGCACGCACTCATGACAGGCATGATCCCCTATTTTTTGCATGCTTTTTTTGCCCTCCCAGGGTCCAGAGGCTTTATAGGAACCTGCGGAGGGCGAAAAGAGCCTCCCCCACCCACCCATCCCCGGAGGCCCTCCAGAGGCTTCAGGAGCTTCCCTGAAGCTTCCAGAGTACATAAAACTGGCCCTACGGGCAAACCAGAAGTTCTTCCGGTTTGCTCATAGGGCCAGTTTAAGCCCTCTGGAGCCTTCAGGGGCCTTCCAGAGGCTTCCATGAAGGCTCCAGAGCATGAAAAACGACCCTATGAGCAAACTGGAAGTCACTTCCAGTTTGCTCGTAGGGCTGTTTTTAGTCCTCCGGAGCCTTCAGGAACCTTCAGGAGGCTTTTCTGAAGGCTCCGGAGGGCTTAAACCAGCCCTACGAGCAAACTGGAAGTCCATTTCCGAACTTCCAGATTGCCCATAGGGTCAGTTTTTTGCACTCAGAAGGCTTCAGGGAAGCTCCGTAAGCCTCCGGAAGGCCTCTGCGGGGGCAGGTGGGCTGTTTTCGCCCTTCCCAGACTTCTATAAAGCCTCTGGAGCCTGGGAGGTCAAAATGGCTTTAAAAAGGGTGAACTCAGCTGGCCAGCATGCACCTCACGTGTCCTGACAAATGGCTCCATGTGCCACCTGTGGCACGCATGTCATAGTTGTCATCCCAGGCCTATCTGCTAAACAAATATTTCCTTCTCCTCTTCCCTTTCAGCATTAATTCATTTTAAACTGAATGAATCTGAAATTTTAAAAAATCACCTTCTGCTAACTATGGAGAATTAGGTCAACTAGGTTTTTAGTTGATAAAAACTATAATTGGTCACTTTTTAGATATAACTTTGGAAATTATCTTTTCCTCAATAAGAGAGTATATTATTTCAGTTAAACCTTTTCTTTCTTTCTATAGGACACATCGAATTTGAAAAACTCCACTGAGGTACAACACAAGACAGGAAGAATATTAAAAGTAGATAGCAATAGCAATAGTACTTAGACTTAAATACTGCTTTACAATGCTTTACAGCCCTCTCTAAGTGATTTACAGAGTCAGCATATTTCCCACAACAATTTGGATCTTCATTTTACCCACCTCAAAAGGACTGAAGGCTGAGTCAACTTTGAGCCTGGTGAGATTTGAACTGTCAAATTGCAAACAGCTGGCAGTCAGCAGAAATAGCCTGCAGTACTGTTTCATAACAAAACAACAGGAAAATATGTTATTAACAGTCTCTATCTTGATGCTCTGGACCACATTCTACAAATAACACCACTAAGGAAAGTGTCTTACTCCCAGAAGGTTCTCTAGGATATCCAGGAAACTTAAGAATTTCTCAGAATTTCATAATAGCAATAGCACTTATACTTATATACTGCTTCACGGTGCTTTACAACCCCCTCTAAGCAGTTTACAGAGTTAGCAGATTGCCCCAACAATCTGTATCACAAATTTACCCACCTCAGAAGGATGGAAGGCTGAGTCAAATTTGATCCAATGAGAATCAAACTGCCAAACTGCAAGTCACCAGCAGTTAGCAGAGGTTCCCTGCAGTACTTCATTCTAACCACTGTGCCACCATGGTTCAGGACTGTAAGAACGGCTGCTACTATGATGATAGGACAATACTGGTCTATATGACAGGGGTAGACATTTAAAAGGCCCCAGTTCTTGGCCACTTATTCATTGACCAGCAGCTGTGAGACCAGGAGTACTCACAGATTATGGACTAGTACTTAATAAGAATTGCAACCCTGCCTAGAACCTGGGCCAGAACCAATGTAGACTACCCTGTTACTGTTGGCCTCTGGAACCATAGCACTCCATCTTGCAGGGCGTGAGCCTGAATCTGCTCTTTCTAGAGCCTAATAGCCTCCAGGCACTGGGACAGGACTTTAAGCAGAGCTGTACAGCTGGGTATTATCAGTATACTGAAGGTATCTCATTCTGTGTTGCTGGACAGCCTCTCTTAGTGTCTTCATATGGATATTAAATAGTAAAGAGAGCTGATCCCTAAAGAACTTCACAATGAGGATCTTCCTGACTCTATTGCTTCTCACAACATCTGAAATAGTTCTAGAGGGAGGGTAACTACCATAACATTGTTCCTTGAAGTCCCATTTCCTGTGAATGGTCCTGAAAGGTACCATAATCAGTTGTCTTAAAGACAACTAGGAGATCAAGAAGGATAAGGAGAGTCTTGCTTATACGCTCCAACTCCTATTACAATTTTCACTACAAAAATAAAGTTGAAAACTGATCAATCGTTCTTCAAATTAGGTATATCAGGCCATGGTTGCTTGAGCAGAGGAGTACCTTTAATATCACATGTGCAGGAAAGATTAGTATTCGTTTCCTTTTATGAATTGTTTTTATTTTTTTCATTGTATCTTTTTGTTTGAGATGTGGCTTTATAATATGAATGAGGTTGCTGAATAAATGAATATAAAATAAGCATGCTCTGCCACTGTGGGAAACAGAGTGTTAAACAAGATAAACCATTAGTCTGTGATCCTGCATGTTCTTAGCTAGGAGAAAATCTCATGAGATAAATGGGACTTATTTTCAAGCAAATCAAACACTCAACTGTTAGTCAGTTAATAGTTTCTTAATTTCTTAAAAAGAAACATTATAAAATGTAGTAGCTGGTCCTTCACAGAACAACAGCTAAGCCTAATGAAGATTCTTGGTATCAAAGCTGAACTGCATAATACCAATGGAATCCATTACTTTGTAAGCAAATCAGCCCCATTTGTTTTCTCTCCTACTGATGTATTTTTAATGGAAATGCCCTGTGAGATAACAGACATTAAGTGATGGAGAGAATTAGATGCCACATTTGGTTTATGGAGCAAAAAACTGTGTGGGCAACCAATCAGAAATGGACCAACATGCAAAGCAGGGGGTAACAAATGGGGCTCAGAAGTGCATAATACAAATGTGCATTCTCATCACTTTTGTTGTTTGCTTTGATCACTGCCCGCTCCCAGTGAGCCTGAAAGAAATTAGAAAATGCTTGTGAACCAAGAACCCAAGCATCATGCTGAAATGATGAAATAATATTATTAGAGCAAAATGAGAACAAAAACACAAATAAATACCTACTAGAAAAGCGACTGACTGAAACTAGGAAGCAAAAGCAAAGCTTTTCATGTAGCAGATGATAGGGAATCAAAACTAAGCAGGACAGCTGAATTATATTTTAAAAAAGTAGGAAGGAAGGAAGAGAAGAAAAGAAGAAAAGTAGGTGTGAAGAATGAAGTTGGGGGTTGCTGCCTGTACTTGGGAAAAGCAGCTGTAGCCAGGCACAAATATGTCCGGCCCCTATTTCTCTAATTTAATAGAATGGAATGGAATGGAATGGAATGGAATAGAATAGAATAGAATAGAATAGAATAGAATAGAATAGAATAGAATCTGGAAGGAGGTCTTCTAGTCCAGCCCCTTACACCAATTCAGGCAAGTGGCTGTCTTGTCTCTTCTTAAAAATCTCCAGTGATGAAACACCCACAACTTCTGTAGACAAAGTGTTCCACTGGTTAATTGTCCTCATTGTAGAAAGTTTTTCCTTAATTCCAGGTTGCTTCTCTCCTTGATTAATTTCCATTCATTGTTTGTTGTCTTGCCTTCTGGTGCTTTGGAAAATAAGTTGATCCCCTCTTCTTTGTGGCAGCCCTTAAAATACTGCTATCATGCTTTCATATATTCATTTGCTCACAAGTAGTTACACCCTGGCATTTTTAAAGAATATTCTGACCTCCAGAGAAAGCTTAACCCTAGTGAAGCCCTTAGCCTACAAAAATAGATGTTAGGATAGAATGGGGAGGGAGTGTTGGAGGAGAGTGATAGGAAATGGCACATAGAAAGGGAACCTAAGGTGACCTCTGAAGATTAGCAACTATTAAAAGCAGACAAGCAGACTTTTATTCAATTGACAGAACCACAGCATATCCTGATGGGAACACTGCCTGGAAATTTGCTTGAAGCAAAATAGTTACTAGAAAAAGGAAGAAGCCAAAACAGTACCTCATTCCTACTATCTAAGAATGTTTGGAAAAAGACAAAAGTTTTATGTCATTTTAAAAAGTTTGATATTTTTTAAATAAGTAGTAAAAGAATAAGTATTAAAGAAATGAATATTAAAGAAATATTGATGTGGAAACATCAATTTGAAAAGTTCTACAAGGATAGAATTGACCCAGAGCAGGATGGAGAAGGTATGTGTGGCAATAAAACATTGTGCACAGTTTTACTACTCTGTGGTGTGTCCAATGGAAGGGAAGAAAGGAAGAAGGAATCTACAGGAAATCAAATATGAAGCAAATAATAAAATTAAGTGTATTGCAGGGCGGAGAAAATGAAACTCAAGAATATGTTGTTTCTCCTATATTTATTTTTCTTTCATTTCCTTCCCAGGGGTAAAACAAAATATACTGAAATGCTAACATAGATTCTACTGTGTTATAATGGTTTCATGTGCTTGAGGTTATATAGATTTTAAATAGTTAAGTCAAGATACTACTAATAATAATGCAATAGAATGAAAAGGCTCTAGTATCATAACACAGGTCAGCATCAATTTATAAACTATTTCCCTGACTCTAAAATCATAGAATATCATAGTGCTTCTTTATTTTAGAGTATTTAGCCAGTGGTTTTTTTTTGCTTTTTTTAAAAAGAAGTGCTTCTCAGATATCTGAAATTTAAAATAAAACTATACTGAGCTGCAAGGCAAATATTAGCAAAAATATTTTCAAACAGCTTAAAACTAGTACCAATTTCATTGTCTCTGGATGCATTTAAACTATATCCAAACAACAGTGCGCCTTGAATTCATTGAGTAGAAGATGGGTTAATTGCTGAAATCAGGATTGAAATGCTACCAGTTTGGGCCTGTTCACTCGAACCAGTAGTAAAAAACATGCTTTAAAAAGTAAAAAAAAAAAGTTCCAATAATCAGCTATGTGACAATCAGCTGTGCTGCACAAACGTAGGAACTTTTTAAAACTTTTTTTCAGCATTTTTTTACTACCTATTCACCTGAACCGGTAGTAAAAAAAAATGCTAAAAAAAAGTTTTAAAAAGTTTCGACAATCAGCTGTGCGACAATCAGCTGAGCCTGACTGTCTGTGGGGTCCCTGTTTGTTGCAGGGAGCATTTTGTGTAAATTCCAGCTCCTTTTACATTGTATGTGAGTCAGTTGTGCAGCTTTTGTGTTATTTTTTGTGTAAAATGTGATAGTTGGTTTTTGAGCTCTCTGTGACTGTGAGATTCCTGCTTGTTGCAGGTGACATTTTTATGAAGTCCACCTGCTTTTACATTATATGTGAGTTAGTTGTGCAGCCACTCCCACCCGATCACATGCCCACCAAGCCATGCCCATCTGGTCACATGTCCACCAAGCCATGCCCAAAGAACCAGTAGGGATTTTTTTTGAATTTCATCACTGGCTGAAATGCCTCTTTCAGCTATGATTCTATTAAATCTTTTCCTGATTTATGTATGGCAATAAGTTGGCTATTGGTGATTGAAGCAGTCACTGTACTTCCAGTTTTGAAAAAGAAATATACAAATATTAGATGAACTAGATCCAAAATTATGTTATATCAGGACAAATATAGACTTTTATGACAAACTGCCAAGAGTTTGCATGTGTCTTTGTATGTATCAGATAAGCCAGGAGAGGCTTTGGTGCTTCTTCCTTATCACTGTAGTTTTTGGAGCAGATCAAGTTGATCCAAACCAGCATTTGACTGTGGGAGTATCTTTAAATGTATGTTCTGGGCAAGCTTCCTGGGGCTTCTTTGCCAAGTCCATGAGATCCACAGTCCCTTACAACAAGATGTAAGGAGATAGATTGTATGAGAAAAAAGCTTCAAAGTAGTTCCACAATTTTCTGAAAATTGCAGCTACATTCCAAAGTATCTTAATAGAGCTGAGTTGAGAAATGTTATCTTGTGTGACCCATGTTAAATTGTTCATTGGAAAGGGCAGGAGTAAGGCTGAACCAAGAATTTCTTTATAAGATTTATGAGGCCACTCAACTCAAACAGGGTGACTCTGGGTAGCGTACAACATAATCAAATAATACATCTAAAAAGGAAGACAAAATGATGAGATGAAGGATGTCATGAATACATTCCCCTTGAAGCACATTATCTGGCTTTGAATCCAAAGAATAGCACATCCCTAATTTAATAGAAATACAACAGTGATATATCAATCTGATTTACCATAGAATTCTGTGGGGAAAAAAAACTCTGGAAAAGTTATTATAAAGCAAAGCAAATTATGTAGGAAAATAAGTTTAGTGACAGACTCCTATCCAGATCTCATCACCACTAATTTCTTTGTTGGAAAAGCTTCCTCTGTGCTTCAGTGGGAAAGACATATTTTTTATGGAAACATCAACTTATTTTCATCACCATTTTTTTACATTGAAATGTTGTTTTCTTGTTCCAATGAATTGTTCATTCCTTTCAAAACCAGCAGAAGTGTTCTGTGTGTGCTTAGTTCTACAAATAAAAAATAATACATACTTAGTATGATATTTGGTATGAATTTTGGCATCCCTCCAGCAAGCCTCGTCTTGCCCAATCTTGAAATGAATAGGAGCTTAATGCAGAAAAACAGAGATAGAAAAAGGAATTTCATATTCAGTTGCTAAGAAATATATCTTTCTTCAATACAGTACAGTATATAAATATCCTATAATGTTTAGCTATCAAGCAAATGTGACTGAAGTTCCATACTTTTGAGCCATTGTAAGGTGGGGATTCTGTTGTCACTCAGTGGCCAATCAAGGGCTTAAAAAAAGATTCAGAAATAATAGGCTTCAATCAGGGTAAAATGTCAAAAAAAGATCTTGAATAAACATTAGGGAAATTATCAGGATATACTTGTTGATATAACAATCTGTGTCTTTTCAGCTTGCCAGAAATGTCTGCAGATGTACCCAATGGAGCCTTCTGACAGCTGCAGAACCTTCCTAGGACTTTGGTCTATCCCAAGATTCAGATTGTGAGCTTTTGCAACTTTGTTATACTTTTCTTAAGGGATAACAAATATAAATAATAATTCCTGGAGATGGCTTACTGATATATTTTATAAATAATGGTCACAATTTCAGATAGTTGAAGTTCTGCCAGGGATATTTTTAGAAAGACACAATCTCTGGCAGGCAACATCTGGTGATGATCTTCTCAATAACTTGGGAATTCAGATAGTTGAGTCTTTGCTAACATTATTTTATGTTAAACATTGTTTGTAGTATGCAGTTACTGTTCGTGTCTATGGAGATTCCTAGTTATCCTGGTCATGTTTGTTCCAAAGATGCTTTCTTTCAAAAGACAACTGGCTATTCTTGTTTTGCTTGGAGACATTTTGCTTCTCATCCCAGAAGCTTCTTCAATTCTGATTGAATGATGAAAAATTGAAGAATTTTGACCAGATGACTGCAATAAATCTTTCCCTTCTCCATCATTCAGTCAGAACTGAAGAAGTTTCTTGGATGAGAAGCAAAAGGTCTTTCAACAATTGCCAATTGCCTTTTGAAAGAAAGCACCTTTGGGACAGTTATTGTTTCCTTCCTTAACTAGTATAGGAAGGAACTCCTGTCTTCTTTATCTTAACTGTTACAAGAAGGAATACAGATGAAAGTCTCAAAAGGAAAAATAAGATCAATACAAATCATGCCAACATACACTGCCTCAGCTGGCTGAGGAAGCCTTTCTGTCCCAGGTTATATTAGTTATGTGCAAAAAGGGCAAAGAGGCCCACACCATATCAATAGCACTTAGACACATACTGCTTGACAATGCTTTACAACCCTCTCTAAGCGGTTTATAGAGTCAGCATATTGCCCCTAACAATTTGGGTCCCCATTTTACCCACTTCTGAAGAATGGAAGGCTGAGTCAACCATTATTTCCTCACCAATCTTTCACCGTCCTTTTATAGGAATAGTTCAACATAGTTCATTTGTATTTGACTGATACAAAACCACTGAACGAATCAATGTATTCTGCACACTGATGAATGTTTCTCAATACAGTAAAAGTATGTCTACACTCTGAAGCTCCAAGACTTTCCTAGGGTCTTTGGTTCAGTCCAACGAAGTGCTTTTAAAAGATGCCAAGCGATCATAATGGAACAAAATGGAACCCATAAACGTATGGGTCAGTTTATTTATTAACTTGTTACATTAACTTATTATTATATCTAACTATTTGTTAGAATAAGAATTATATCTCATTATAGTCCCTTGCGTTATAGCATCAAGCACAGCACTGAAATTCAATTGCTGCTCTTTTTGCAGAAAATGGACCATGTTTATCCAAAGGGACTAGAATGAAGTTTGCTGCCTTCATATTGTTCTGTTTTTGCCTCCACAGAAGATTTAAGACACTCCTGTAACCTGTTCAAATTCTTGCTCCAAACTGCCTGAAAAAACTTGGCCAGCCTACATTTTCCATAAATAAACTGACTTGTTCCAAAGGTTTTGATCAGTTATCCTTTGCAATGCCCATTTCATCCACTTGTATGATTCAGTTACAAAGAAAAAAATACATAACAAATAATATGCAAAGTGCCTATTTTATGAAAAATTGTGCAAAACTATTTTGAGGAGGGAAGGGTAGGAGGAGGATGGGGAAGGGTAGGAGGAGGAGGGAAGGGTAGGAGGAGGACAGAGGAGGGGATAAGGGAGGAACATAGATGCGCTGGATTTCAGACTGATACCTGTAGTCTTAATACAAGCTAGGGAAAAAGACTCATTGATCAGTTCATACTCAAAAATATCATATTTAAATTGAAAGATTTTAAATGGGGTCTGGAAAATCACCCCCTGTATGTCAGCAATCCTTTTTAATGTCTCAGCAACTTCCTGATTCTATTATCCTATCCGGTCTCCTTCCAGGAAATACTATGACAATGAGTTAAAGCATCATTCCTCATACCATGCCTGTGGTAGAAATGCATTTGCATTAAAATTATTTCTTTTTCTTAACAAATAATGTGTCACAGCAATACTTAGGCAAAAACCCTGCCCACTCAAATCTTTAAAAGCGTAGAAATTACTAGTTAAGGAAACCTTCAGGCCTCAGTGAAACACATCGACTCATTCTTCAAACATCTCTTCAGTAATGGCATTCTAAAAAAAGTGTGCATTAAGATGAAGACTTTTTGTTACATAGTGAGTAAATTTATAGTTAGTGTAAGGCTGTTATGTCTTCATGGGGGCGGCTATTAAGAAAATCATACAGAAGGAAAAATGTAGTGCATGTTTTTTCAGAAACTTGTGTGACTTTTGGCACTAAAAATAACAGGCTTATTTAGGGAACCTGTTGTTATTGCATTGTCTAACCTAGTATTTGCTTGGCTTTGTGCCACCTTGTCTTTAAAACATAGACCTAGCAATGTATTTTTCTGTTCCTGATAAACTAGGCATGTTTATTATGTAGAGGTTTGGCTTTAAATAGATTGAACTACCGTATATACTCGAGTATAGGCCGACCCGAATATAAGCCGAGGCACCTAATTTTACCACAAAAAACTGGAAAAGTTATTGACTCGAGTATAAGCCTAGGGTGGGAAATGCAGCAGCTACCGGTAAATTTCAAAAATAAAAATAGATACCAATAATGTTTTTGAATATTTATTTCAAAGAAAAACAGTAAACTAGCGGTGTATTCAATGAAATACTTCACTCACCTCATGATGCTGATGTCCCACTGTGATGATGATGTCCCGTGCAGCCGCGGGAGCGATGTCCCGCCTCCTATGACACACGGCACAGTGATTCCTATCATTGGATCACTGTACCAGAGGAGGTGGGACATCGCTATGTGGCTGCTTGCCATAACAAGGAGGAGGTGGGACATCGTTGCAGAGCGGCAGGAGGGGGAGGAAGGGGAATCGTAAGACAGCCCTGCATTACATTAGAACGTGAGGAGGGGGGATGGTGCGGTGCGCGCTGCGCGGCAAACTGACACAGAGGGAGGGGAAACTCACAGGGGCACTGGGCCATTCACGAGTGTCACCCAGCGGCATGGCCCTGCCCCTTTTTCTCCTCCATTTCGGGCAAATTTTTCACTGACTCGAGTATAAGCCGAGGCGGCTTTTTTCAGCCCAAAAAGTGGGCTGAAAAACTAGGCTTATACTCGAGTATATACAGTACCTCCATTTATGTGCCACATTGCCATTTCTAATGATCATCAAAAGAATCTCTCTCTCTCTCTCTCTCTCTCTCTCTCTCTCTCTCTCTCTCTCTGTGTGTGTGTGTGTGTGTGTGTGTGTGTGTTTCTCCAGTTTCACACTGAAAAAAATATTTCTGTAATCACTTCTACAAATGTACAGCAAAACCTAAGCTTAAGCTCAAGAATCCTTAAAAAGAAATCTAATGTCTAAATAGGGGGAAGGATCTTGGCAAGGATTTGGGATAAGAAATGAGCAGCAGCTGAAGGGAGCAAAAGTAATTGCAACTTGAGTATTTCTGCTTTGAAGTTTTCTTACTGAAACAAACAGAATACAGATCCTGGAGGTAGATCAAAATGGACAAGTGAACCAAACAAAATAATATTACTTAGTAATTGGTGACAATTATACTAAAATCACATATATTTTTTCTCATGAGCTTTTTCTTGAGAAAATAATTCTCAGAATTCTTAAGATTTTTATTGTGGTAGGGGGACTTGGTCAAAGTTTATTTGTATTCAACATTCAAATCACAATTCACATTTGAAATAGCTTGTTCATTGCCCATATCAAAAGACCAGCTGTCCACTATATTCTTTGTACTGATGAACTTCTGTGGTGTGAGTCCACAAACAGATGTGAGAGCCATTAGGTATATTCATTAACATGTTTGGCTGGATGAGGAGGAAACCTAAATTCTAGTCTTCTCTAAGCTATGGAAGTTCCCTGGTATCTTCAGGTCAGTCATTCTTTTTCACCCAAGCTATCCAATAGATTTATTGCAGTGGAGAAATGTGAAAGAAATGCAATTAATCTTATTATTAACATATGTGTATAAATACCCTCTTCTTTATATATCTATACTCTTATGAGTATAAAATACCTTATCATCATCATCGTTCTTTTAACAATCCCATAATCTCTTGTGAGGTGGAGACTGGGCAACTGAATGGAACTAGCAGACTCTTTTAATGGCCAGATGCCCTTCCTGTTGCCAATGCAGAATTTCGTTCAGCAGATATATTCTTAACGTGCCCAGAGAGAGAAATATCTGCCTCTATCTAGGATTGAACTCACAGCCCTCCTGATTGTGAGGTGAGAGTTCCACCTCCACGACCCCTATTTCCTTAATTAACATAGTTTTTTTATTCAATCGAATGAATTGAATTGAAACTTTATTTGACCAAGTGTTATTAGACACACAAGAAATTGTCTCCAATGCAAATATCTCAGTGGTATAGGTAAAGCAGACAATTATGATAATCATAATACCAATAAGAAGACAGAGTAAAGAAATATTAAGAAGGATAAATAATAAAACCACATCCATACTACATGGGTAAATTACATATGACATCAGACAGCACTGTGAGAATTAGGTGTTTAGCAGAGTGATGGCATGAGGGAAAAAATGTCCCTGTGTCTAGTTAATTTGGCATGAAAGGTCATATAGCAATAGCAATAGCACAATAAACATTTAATAATGATTTACAAGTCCTCTCTAAGTGGTTTACAAGAGTCAGCATATTGCCTCCAACAATCTGGGGTCCTTATTTTACCGACCTCGAAGGAAGGGAAGGCTGAGTCAATCTATAGCAAGGGGAGGAGTGGAAACAGTTATGTCCAGAATGTATATTTATATTTATATTTAATTTAGCTTATAATTAGATAGCACTCCAGTCTTAGTATTCTCTGACTATTGATACAACAATAAAATTAAAAAACAAAATAATTCAGAATTAGTATTTATTAGCAATAATTCATATACTAGCATTTCCCTGCAGAAGGAACAATGCATCTTTCAAGTCTCAAGGGTTTGATGTTTTTAATGGAAATATTTAAAAATGTAGTCTAAAAAAAAGAACTTTATGCAGAAGAGTTTTCATAGACTGAGTAGGAATGAAAGGAATTCTGTGCAATATCTTAACTGTTCATAGCATTCTTCTGGACAGAGAAGACTGATGAGGTTTCTGGAATCTGTTGGAGCCACTGTCCTGGCTTAGGAGTCACCATTACTGATACTGCTATGGCCTTTACTTTACACATTCTTTCAAGTTTCATTCTTCAGGTCTTGGTACTTCTCCAGCTTCTCATACACTTTTTTTTCCCCTAAGGTTGCTATCACTTGGGACTGCTACATCTTTCACCACTGCGGTCTTCTGGTCCTTGTTAACTATCACTACGTCTGGTGATTGGGCAGTGCCCTGACTGTCTGCTGACTGAATCTGGAAGTCCCACGGGATTTAGCTCTTATAAACATATATTTTATATGTTATACATGAAAAGATACTTTATGATGCTGAATAAGCATAATTGCACTGTTGGGATAATAATACACAGTACTCCAGTCATGGTATCACCCACATTTCTAAAGTCAGCATATTATGTAACACCAAATTAATGAAAAAGAATGTGCTCTGATTTCCATCTTGGAGTAATGGGGACTTTAAACATGATAATCAAGTATTGGCATGTTGCCTGTTCTTCTCTTTGCTTTCCAAAGGGAAGCAGTGGGCTGTTTATTAATGGGACATTCCTATCACATTACTCAAACATTTTGCTAATAGGCTATGGGTCAATGGCTCTAGACTAAAAACTGCAGCTTTAAATGTGACACTGTCAATTAAATATACTCCTATACTAGAGGCGGGGGGCTTGGAGCTACAATAGCAATAAGGTTCCCTTTTAAATAAGTCAGAAATTAGTTACTGTACAGAGTAACTTATGTTGAACAATTATCCTTTGTTCCCAGAGGCTGATCCTACTTAGGTGAATTTTTAAGGCATATTGCCTAGAAGGAAAATAGCCAATGATTATCTGCATGGTTTTTGTAAAGCAATATTCATTTCTGCTATCAGTCCAGGGCATTATATAGATTTTGTTTTTAACTTGCAATATATTTTAGGCTATATAGCATCTGATCTATTACATATTGTGCTGATTATGAATGAACCCAATCAATAGACACTGTACATTTGAACAGCCAGAAGAATCTGTATACCACAACTCTGGAATTTTATGAAACTTGGAGTAAGTTAGTTCATAGCATGGGGTATGGTTAGTTCCAATAGTGGCAATAATAATGACATAAATAGCGCTGTAAAATTGTATATGCTAGGGGAAATTCCATACCAAAAAACAAACAAACAATTTCAGAGGGTTTTTTCCCCAAGAGATTTAAAGGATATTGTAATAATGATCACAACCTTGAGGAAAAAAATTAAATATTGCATACATACATTTGTGATATGACTAGTTATAGCTTGATCTATATCTTCCATAATCACCATGAAAGAAACTTCATTTTGCTTTGTTTGGATTATTGTAGCAATCTATGTCTTATCCTGAAATTTTTCTTGTTATTTATTATGCTTTGCTAATACATTAAAGCATATGGAGATAAAAAGGCTCTGTGATGCTGTGCTTTCAGAATTCAATAATAAGAATGCATCAAAATCAGGTTTCTTATATGGCATTACTATATTCATTATTTTGTACTGAATCATACCAACTGTTGGATTGGTATTAATAATGATATAGAATAATGGTGAGCAACAAACAAAATTGATATGGTAAGTCTGACTACTCATTATGGAAAGAAGATGAATAATTCATCAAGGGAGCTGCCCTTTTCAATGACAGTCGGGTGTCTAGGATCAGACTTAGTTCCTCCTTTATTCTCCTGGTTCTGTGAAGAGACACCTGCAGATCTGCTATATTCGAAGACTTCCAAAGAAATGCAAAATTTATTCAATAACTTCTTTTGACTCATGATGCACCTCTACCTACCACTGTTGAGCAATATGACTTAATCGGTAATTGAAACTGATGGAACAGTCAAGTGTAAACAGATGATAGATTCTTTGAAAGATGCTTTACATTGGCTAGGTGGAAATCTGTTTTATTATGTTGACAAGGGTGACCTTTAAAATAATGTGTTTACTATAAAAGAGGAAGAATGAAACTGGATTTATTGGCAGAAAAGCTGCTTGCTAGCAACTTGTCTGATTGCAATCAGAATAACCCATCAAATTGAAACAATTTACCTGTGATCAATATAACGCTGCAATAAAACGCTAATTACAGACAAGAATGTATTCAGGGTGTGTGGTATTATCTATGTAATCTGTGCAGAACAGTAGCACTCAGAAATATGTTAGCACATATGGATAGGCAGATGGTACCAGAATTATTCTTAAAACAAAAAAAAATTGCTGACAAAATACAAGGTGGCTGGATACAATCAAAGGAGTGAATTAGTGGGTAGCTGAATACCTGCATGATTGAGGGAAGAAATTGTGGGATAAAACGGATCATATTTAAAGTATTGCATTGTTGTTGTTGTTAGTTGCGAAGTCATGTCTGACCCATGAACAACATTCCTCCAGGCCTTTCTGTCCTCCTACTATCCTCTGGAGCCCATTAAGCTCATACCTACTGCTTCAGTGACTCCTCCAGCCACCTCATTCTCTATTATCTCCTTCTTGTTTTGCCCTCAGTCTTTCCCAGCATTAGGCTCTTTTCCAATGAGTTCTTCCTTCTCATTAGGTGCCAAAGTATTTGAGATTCATCTTTAGGATCTCGCCTTCTAAAGAGCAGTCAGGGTTGATCTCCTCTAGGACTGACAGGTTTGATTGCTTGCAGTCCAAAGGACTCACAGGAGTCTTCTCCAGCATCATAGTTCAAAGGCCTCAATTCTTTGATCCTCAGCCTTTCTTATGGTCCAACTTTCACAGCCATAAATTGCAACTGGAAAAAAAACATAGCCTTGACCATATGCACTTTTGTTGGCAGGGTGATGCCTCTGCTTTTTAGTATGCTTTCTAGATTTGTCATTGTATTGCATACATCAGTTATGCATTTAACTAGACTGAGCTTGGTACTATCTGGTTTATATTGAGAAAAAAATGTTAAAAAATGTTAAAATGAATCTGTGAGATTCAAGTAGAATGGCCAAAATCAATGTTCCACAGTGTTCATAATGGTTGTGGTAGGCATTATGAGCATTAATTATCAGTTTCACTACCATGAAAATAAAGGCATACCACAAGATATGCTACTTCATAAATTAAGACTGCACAAAGCTTCCAGGAATCACTTGGTTTAGCAATATATTTTGGTTCATCCACCTGTCTTCTCTCATGTCTAAAGAATGTAATAAACTTGCCATTTTACCTCACATCTGGAAATTTGTCTGGCTATGTTTGTGAGCAATTGTTGATTGCATGGACCACAACTTTTTAACGTATGATTGGGGCTACAGGAAATGGTGGTGTTCATGAAAATGAACACAAACAAAGAGATTTTAAGGATGATATGGAGGGCATGCAAAGCATTGTTCAGAATTTAGACTAAAATTTAAGCCATCTCTAAACAAAGAAAACAGAAAATTTTAAAGGAAAAAAAAACTTCTCAGTCAGCATCATTTAAAATGCCTAACCTGAATAGGGCATGACTGCTGGATTTTTTTTCTTCCCAGATCCCAATTCTCAAATGTGATCAGCACAAAATTGCAGAAATCAGTAGTCACAAGATAGGCAGAAATGTTGCTGGTTGTGTAAAAAAGATTCTTTTTCTTGTCAAGTTTGGGAAAAGAATCTTTAAACAATAGATGAAATTGCAAAGAAATGCAAGATTCACACAGATTGTGGTGCCCTGGATAGAATGCACTGAAATGACCATTTACTTTTGTTTACATATAATGTTCCTTAATTTTATTTAAAAAAAAGTTTTCAGTAGAATAATAACAATACAAATGAGCTGAAGGGGGGGGGGAGAATAATGAAGTAGTAAGACAAGTGAAAAAGAAATAAAGAAAAAGAATAGAAAAGAAATAAAAAGAATGAAAAAGTAATAAAGAAGTGGGTTCCAATAGTTGTAGCTTCATTAATAAGTACATTTATATTTTATTTTCTTTCTAAAGGTACATCAGGTGTTTGCCGTCACTAGTACATATAACCATTGTTTTTTCTCTAAGAAAACAAGTTAAATAGCCATCCCTAATTTTCCATCATCTTCACCAACCACTCCCTCCATTGTCAAAAATGAATTTTTGCACATAGTTGGTTGATCAAACCTGCAGCACACTACTAGAAATCAAACTGAATTAACCACCAAATTGCAAGAACACAAGTGAGTGCTCAGATGAGAGACCCGAACTCATTGCAGTGAACAAGACACACATTCAATTTTGCAGCTACTAAGATTGTTGGACAAGCAGCACAAAAACAGCCAGGGAAGTGACTGAAGCCTGGGAAACAGGCTCATAGTCAGTCATCAGGAGTGCTGTTTTATCACCAGCCTATCAAGTAATTAAAAGGCAAGGACTGATCAGCACAAGCAAATGAGAGCTAAGGACTTAAAAAGCCACACACCCAATCAACATCTAAAAAGCTACATATAACAGATGCTATAAATACAACACACAGAAGAGCTCACATTCTCCTAGAGAGATTCTCTGAAGATGGGCTCCAGCACAACTCAGAAAGTTGGGAATTCAAAACCTCTGGTCCTGCTATCAACCCCAGATTGGCTCCTAAATGCATTTAGTTTAGTTTGCATTGTATCTAGATATACCCTCTTCCACAATAAGTCGGTCAGTGTTGTGGCCCAGCAGGAGCCTTGGAGCTGCAAAACAGACTCCGATAGCGAGGGACCCCATGAATCGGCTCTGGAAGATGTGGAGGACCCTGGACAGGGTTCAGATTCCGAGCAGGGACCAGAGAGGCTGGTTGGCCACAGGAGGCTCCTGAGGCATGGAGCAGCAGTGAAAGCCAAAGGGAGTTGGTCCCTGATGTCAGGCCCTGGAGCAGTGGTGAAGACATCAGGCCCTTGAGCAGCGAGGAGGTACAGAGGGGAATTGGTCCTGGACGCCCGGCAGAGACGGGCGGAGAAGTGCCAGCAGCAATTATGGAGACAAGGAGATAATTGGGGCCAGGTGGTTGTGATTAGGCTCCTCCCAAGAGAGTATATAAGAAAAGACTTTGGGAGGAGGCTTTTTGCAGGACTCAACTATTATACTAAAGCTGGAGAAGCTCTGGTGTGTATTTCTTACTGTGGAAGTCTGGGTTGCTGCCAAAGTCTTGTTGGTGTGTTAATTTAGCTGTGAATAAATTGTCTAGCAATAATCTTGTGTCAGCATGATTCACCATATGGAGAGGGGTCAGAACAGGTCAGGATACCAATTTGAATTTAGAATCCTCATCCCTGTGTCTGAAAACAGGGGGGGAGTTAATCCAAAATACAAATGTTCATGTTGTCAGGTTCCGAGTAAATGAACCCAACCAATCCAGCAACTTTCAAAGTTGACATTCATATTTTCTTTCGCCCTAAATAACATGTATTGAAACCACATAATTTTAAGATTTTTCAACCATTTCTCCTTATCACAGACAGCAATGATATCACATATGTACAGTATCCCACACAATATCTCACATTTAATTATATCACACTTAATAGAATATCAACAATACAATATCACAATCCATTTTAAAGGGTACAGAGTTCTCTCATCTCTAAAGAAAATAAAAATAAATATCCCTTCAGTCCACAGCATAAGCAGAATCCCTTCCCTGACACCATTGCTGTTTATAGATGTTATTACTAACAAGGCATGGAGACTAACCATGTAGAAAACCACATCTTCTTGGCTAGCACAATTGTTCACATAGATGTTTGAGATTGGTTGATTGCTAAACTTGTGTGGAAAAGATTTTGGCCTTATGGCTGAAACTTGCTAAGTGGAAATTGTAACTGCTTAGACTAGAAAATATTTGTGTACAAACATTGATAGGTACATTCTGAGCTAAAGGCTAAGTAAATAATGATTAAGGGTATGTTAATTTGAGAGGAGAGGACAAAATGCTAAAATTTAAACCTTGGTCTGACATTTAAAAATTCATCCACAGATACCCACATAGCTTGATTTCTGTGTTTTGCAGAAGTTGATTTTTAAAAATATTTGTCTCTTGTTAAGAGGAAAATATCTAAGAACATGCAAACATTGGAAAGGAGGTAAATATCGTTTTATTAAAGCTAGAAGTTACAGTGAGTTTATAGAGAAATGTGTTTCATCCATGGATATAACAATGATTACAATTTGAGGTGGACAGATGTCAGGAGGGAATAATCTTGGCACATATATGAGAAAGATAGCAATTAAAATGTGGCTAGATGAGTGTCTTTTACATTAAACAAGCAAGCAAAGACTGACATATATAGGAGCAAAACATGAGCTAGGGATGTGCAAGTGCAAAGGAGCTGGAACAGTATTTTCCCCTCTACATTGTGTACTATAAGACAACTATTTCACAGCTTCTACATCTTGAAGGGTGTGCTGATCCTGTAGATAGCAAGAAGATGATCTTGACAAGTATGGACAAGTCATTGCCTATGCAAAAGGCGTTAAGTATTTTAAGTCTAAAAACTCTGACTTCATCTGGGTATGCTGATTATGTATTGATGCTTTAAATGAAAGCAGCTTCATCCCTGGATCTTATATATGTGCATTTCTTATATACGTGGGTCAACACCTCTTGATCAACTTATGCTATTTCATTTCATTATCTCATTCATTAATTCATTTATGTTGCAGGTCTCATGATAAAGACTAAGGTACAAAGTTCCTTCCTATAGCAATTGCTTCCTATATTAATAGTTTAGGCTTTTCATACAATTGTGCTAAATTCCTTATTGAATCGTAATATCAGACCATATTGATCAAAAGAATTTTCCTAAACCAGCTCATGAAGTTGAAAAAAAAAGATAATTATTTCACAATTGCTGTAAATTTGATGCTTACAATTTTTTAAATTCCTATAGTTACAGTCAGCCAAAAGGAGAATATCTGCATCCTTACTATCAGAGACTGCCCATACTTGCGTGCCTGGGAATGTCCACATTTAGCTCAGTATCAATTCTTTTCTCTCTGTTTCATACGGTTGACAAATTCCATGGAATATGTAAGTAGAAAAAGTGGGAAATGTTGAAAGTAAATTGATAGCCTTGTTCTTTCTTAATATTCCATATAAAAATATGTTGCTGGTATTTATAGAGGAAGAACATGAGGACAGAGTATCCCAAAATTAAACTCCTGAATTATTTAGCTTGAAGTTGGCTAACACAACACCCACACCCCCATGACTTTTTAACTGGCTGCCTATAGTACAATATTTTTTCAACATGCAGTCATTCTTGGATGTACACAGAGGAAGTCAGTATAGAAGATAGTATAATAATATTATTTTGATAAATATTTTGATAAATATAATGAACATACAGTGCCATAGTGAACAGTACAAAGCATTTCAAATGAATATATTTGTTTTCATAGATTTTAACGAGCATAGGTAGGCTGATCTTGTTGTATTCGGGTCTTTTACCATGTAAGATTGAGATTGTCTTGGCAATGTTTCGGCGAGGTCCACTTGCCATCTTCAGGCTGTGTTTCCTCTTCGTGCTTATGCGAGTAAGGCATGGTCGGAGCTGTCCTCTTTCTATAAATATGGGTGGGGTGTGTGCGGAGTGCTGCCTTTGTTGCGTGTAAGTGGGTTGATTGGCTTGTGTAGTTGCATCCTGATTGGTAGGATGGAGTTGATGTTTGTAATTGTCGGCTGTTTCGTATCATCCTGTGTGGCTGAGGTGCTGGCTGTGTGTCCATTGTTCTTTTGTGTTGTAACAACCTGGGTGGTGGGTGGGGTTCATTTGTTGACTAGGGCTGGTTTCCAGATGTCTGGTAGTGCAGGAGGTATTGTCCATATTTATTCATGTTGTGGGGGGTGTTTCTCTATTTTGATGCTTCCCTAATTATTCTCTTGTTGAAGTGTTCTGTTTCGGATATTAATTTGGTTCTTCAACATCAATTTCATGTCCTGTTGCTTTAAGGTGCTGGAAAAGGGAGGAAGTTTTTTTCTTTATGGATTGAAGTATGTGTTGGTTTAGGCAGTGGTTGGTCAGGTCCAGGATGTGTTTAGGGGGGTTGTGTTTGTTCTGGATAGCTGCCAATGCTTCTTCTAACCAACACATACTTCATCCATAATGGACAAAGATACAAACAGATAGAAGGAGCACCCATGGGATCACCCCTCTCACCCATCATCACAACTTATACATGGAACATTTTGAAACTAACGCCTTAGATAAATCTGAACACAAAACCAAACTCTGGCTTAGATATGTTGATGGCCACATGGAAAAGAAAAACTGGATAACTTCCTCACACATCTCAACAGCCTATACCCCAAAATACAATTCACTATGGAAATAGAAGAAACAACCAACTTCCCTTTCTGGATGTCCTAATCTACAAAAAAACCCAATGGCTCCTTTGGACACACTATCTACTGGAAAACCACACACAAAGAGACCAACTGCTACTTAAACACACAATCTCATCACCACCCTGACAGATCAACTCTGTAGCCCAAGACCTTCATCTCCAGAACCAAAGCCTAGCCGACAAAGACCACCTGAAAACTGAATTACACACTCTCACAAACGTATTAATCTCCAACGGATTCCAAAGAAAAACAATTGCAACCTAATCCAAGGGAAGACTCCCCCAAAAACCAAGACACAGACAGGACAAAGGCATCACCCTTCTCCCTTACATCAAAGGCACCACAGATAAGTCAGCAAAATTATTCACAACACAATATCAAGGCAGCCTTCAACACTGATCCAAAAATAGCCAACATCTTAAGAACCCCAAAGACAAAATCCAGTTAGAAAACCAAGGATTCTAACGAAATACTATGCAAAATCTGCCCTGCAACATACATAGACAAACAAACAGGAGAATAAATGCACACATCACAGAACACAAGAACGCAGTAAGAAAAAAAAAAAGAAAAAAACGTCCCCTTTTCCAGCACCTTAAACTACAGGACATGAATTAATTTGAAGGACCAGGTTAATCTCCAAAACTGAACACTTCAGAGAATAATTATGGAAGCTATCAGAATAGAGAGACACCCCCACAACATGAATAAACATGATGATACCTCCTGCCTACCAGACTCTGGAACCAGCCCTGGTAAACAAACGATCCCCACCCACCATGCCATTACAACACAAAAACAAACAATGACACACATCCAGCACTAATCAGCACCAATCTACCAATCATGATACATCCACAAGCCAAACAATCCACTTATGGAAACAATGCCAGCACTCCACAACCACCCACCAAGATTTATAGAGAGAAGGAACCTCCAATCACACTTTAAGCCGAAAACACCAGCCTTAGGATGGCGAGTGAGACCTTGCCGAAATGTTACCAAGACAATCTTAATCTTACACAGGAGAAGACCCGAATACAACAAGACCAGCATACATACATACATACATACATACATACATACATACATACATACATATATGTGTGTGTGTCTGTGTGTCTGTGTGTGTGTCCGCGCGCACTGCATTTGTGCTGATAAATAAATAAATGGCTTTCTGTCGTGATGGTCTCTTGTGATGAGCCGATAGACAGAGAAAGGAAGCAATATGCTTCCATATTTGGGCATACCAGGGTTGTGACAATATATATATATATATATATATATATATATATATATATATATATATATATATATATATATATATATATATATACATACACACACACACACCACACACCCACACACACACAGTTTTTTTTTCAATGTGGTGCTTATTTGATGTCAATAATATCATGGTAGAGATTTTTAACAATCCTGGACAAAATGTTAACAAAGAATAGGTTCTGACAGAACTCTCCCCTAATGAGAACCACCATGTCTTTTCATGATTTTTTTTAAATATCTCATAACTAAATGTAAATTCCAGATAATTTGGAGAATCAAAATGGTAGAGACATGAGTTGGATAGAGTCTTGATAAGTTTTACAATCATTCAAAAAAAATGGAGGATAGCATTATGTAATTTTGTGGCTTTCCAAAAGAATGTAATACCCATTTACATGCCCTTCCAAGAGATTTCTGATAAGACATGGAAGTTAATTCTATTATTTCAAAATTCAGCTGTGGATTTATGTTAGTCTCATTACATAGACTAGACCCTGAGGTCTACAGGGAGACTAAAATAACTGCTATTGAAATTGGTGCAATAACAGAATCTTACAAGTCTGATTGTGCTGCACATACTCTTCCTTGTTATAATTCAGTGAATTAGAGGAGTATGTCTCTGAGATACTTTTGAATGTTATCTAGATGTTTTGGACTTTAAAAGTGAAAATTCTTTTTGATAAGCAACATTTCTGGCAAATGTGTATATTCTGAATAAGTAAAATATTTAAGGTTCTGAAGTAAGGTTTTGAAGAGTTTCTGAAAGAGCAACTTTCTGAGTACATTAGTCGAAATAAGTTTAGATACCTTATCAGATTGACATTAAACCAAGAAACTATGTTATGTATGTAAAGGTGGAAGATTTATATTGGTTAAAATAGAGTTTTGCAACTTTATATGTGTGAATCACTATATCTAATGATATATTTCATAAACCTCAATGCCGATAGGTTTTGATCCTGAAACATACAGTACATTTCCCTTAAAATAATAGATTATTTGTGCAACAATGTATATTTAGAGAAATAAAAATCAAATTAGGAATGGGGAAAATGGAAAGATAAAGCTTGGAAGATAACTTTTGAAATCCCAGTATTAGAAAATGTGGTGAAATTAATATGCCTTTACACAAAGGGTTTTTTTTCTCCTAAAGCTGAAAGTTCATGCTAATCTTAAATCTGTCCTTTCATAAATGCCACTGAATATTCTGCATTGAATTTTCTTTCAACCTAGCTTATCAGAAGAATTGAAGGATACCACCTGAAAGGTACTAAATGTTCTTTACCTTAAAAGCACCAAGGTAATGAAGCAGCAGAAAATTGATTATGACAATGACTGTTAATGCAATTTATTAATTTCCTTTATCTGGATCACTAATTCAAACCCAGCACAACGTGGTGAAGATACAGATTGCTACTACCGGAATCAGTTCTTTTGTATCTGTTAATGTCTGTTCGTGATTTCCTTCTAGCCTGTTCTATTTTCACTCATTATGAAATAGACCTGGGAATCTCAAGCCAAAGTTGAAATTGGAAGAATAACTTCAGCAAATGTCTTCCAGTTGCTGTCAGAGCCAGAATTCCAATCGTCCCAGATGCTTCTCATTGATGGAATTAACATTAAGGAATCCAAGGTTACTAAAATATTTATTTGTAGCTTAATGTGAGAACACTGAACATGGGTGATTAGAAATATATCCATATCAAAAATTAATGATGAATGAACGTTAACAGCTGCATCTGGTCAACGTTAAGGCACTGGGAATTAAACAATAAAAAAGCAAAAGCCTGGTGATGTAAATCATCAAATAGTAGCTGCAGAGAAAGAAAGAGGGAACATTGAGAACTAGAGTTGTGCTTGGTACAGATGGACAAATTAAGAGCCAAGGTGGCGCAGTGGTTAAATGCAGCACTGCAGGCTACTGCTAGATTAGCAGGTCAGCGGTTCAAATCTCACCGGCTCAGGGTTGACTCAGCCTTCCATCCTTCCGAGGTGGGTAAAATGAGGACCCAGATTGTTGGGGGCAATATGCTGACTCTCTGTAAACCGCTTAGAGAGGCCTGAAAGGCCTATGAAGCGGTATATAATCTACTGCTATTGCTATTGCTATTGCTATCTGAGTCTTTGGTTTATTTGTTCATTAAATACTTATGCTCTACCTTTGTTTCTTTTAAGCTTACTATCCTGTCTGAAAAACATACATACATACATACTTAAAAGATAAAGGTTTCCCCTCGCACATATGTGCTAGTCGTTCCCAACTCTAGGGGGCGGTGCTCATCTCCGTTTCAAAGCTGAAGAGCCAGCACTCTCAAAAGACATGTCCATGGTCATGTAGCCATGGACATGTTGATGTGACTAAACACCAAAGATGCACGGAACGCTGTTACCTTCCCACCAAACGAGGTTCCTATTTTTTCTACTTGCATTTTTACATGCTAAGTTGGCAGAAGCTGGGACAAGTAATGGGAGCTCACTCTGTTATGTGGCACGAGGGATTTGAACCGCTGAACTGCTGACATTTCTAATCGACAAGCTTAGCCATTGAGCCACCGCCTTCCTTATAAATACATACTTACATATATACATATATTCAAACTGAACTAAGTTCTATTACACTATGAACACCATTAATAAAATGATGTAAAAGAGATCTCTGGTGAAAATGAAAAAAGTATCTCAAAACATTATTAAAAAATGATAAAATGAATCTTTCAGGATAAGTTTTATCAGGAAAAAGAATGGTTAATTGTAAGAACTGTCTTCCATTTTTGAAAAAAAGAGGTTCAAAGGGCACTTAAAGATCAGGGCTTAATGAATTCCCACATGAGTGCTAGACTATGGCTTATTCAGTTCTCATGATTCTTGATATTAACTCCCCTTCCCACCCACTCCGATAATAAACCTAATTTATGAGACTCATTGGAATCTTTATTTCTGTGTTGTACTCTGCTCTGGAGTGCTTGACAGATTGGGGTGTAGGGGAAAGGCTAGAAAGTAGATTTTTTAAATCCATGTTAGAGTGTCTCAGATGCTTCAATAAGATCTATGGTACCTGCAGCTGTAGTTGACATTGCTAGAGATGCTTTATAATGTCTTTAATTTTAAAATTTAAAACTATAGCTAGTTTTAAAGCAAATGGGAGGCTTTGTTAGCCTTTTGTTTCCACTGTGGATGATAATTTCAAGATAATGCTCAATAATTTTCCAGCAAGCTTTGGACCAACTGTGATGCCTAAGATAAGCTGAGTGTCCTTGGCTATACGGGTAGCTCAAAGCAAGATTAAGATATTAGAATAAGACTTCAATAGCATTGCAATGTTTGTTTATCAGAAAACTATTGTCAGTCTCATGGAAACAAGAATACAAGTGGTTCCCAGCTCTATTATAGATAAGATAGATCAGCAGAGAAGGCCATGAATTGTTTTGAAATATACAAACATATTGCATATGTTTTGTTATATATTTTAATGTAGATTTCCTTTTATAAAATGGAAACAAGTGTGGGGAACTTCATTCAACATTAAAGAAAGTATTTTGATCTGAACAAGGCATTCATGGTATTCTTTGCCCTTTCAAATAAGTGAGTCTGGGCTAACAACAACAAAAGTAAAGGATTTCAGTTGAGGACATTATAGAAAACAAAGTAGCAATTAATGTGGAATTGTCCTTGTAGAAGGATAGTTAGATAGACATGATAGATAGATAGATAGATAGATAGATAGATAGATAGATAGATAGATAAATAGATTAGACAGACAGACAGACAGACAGACAGACAGACAGACAGACAGACGTGGGATTCTACCAGTTCGGACTGGTTTGGGCAAACCAGTAAATCTAATGATCAGCTGAGAGTGAACTGGTTCACCCCGATGATCAGATGGGCCCACTGCCCCTCCATGCTATTTTCCTACCTTTATCTTCTCAGCTGATTCACGTGGCAGAGCAGATTGCCACATGAACCAGCTGTGTTACTCCTCTGGAGAAACCCAGGAAGTGAAGATTTCTTCAAACTGTGCATGTGTACACAGCATGCATAATCACTAAACTGGTTGTTAAACCAGGAGGATCCCACCACTGTAGATGATAGAGGCAGATATAGATGTTATAAATATACAAATATTGATATATCAAACTCCTTGTAATTGCAGCTGTGCAGTTGACTTATCAGGATTTGTTACTACCTTATTCTGACGTATCTGTTCAACTTCTCAATCAAGCCTAAAATCAGAAAAATACTTAAGTTCAGTATGATTTTCCCCCCTTATTACACAGACATATCTGTATATTTTTCTTCGCAACAATATTTCAATATTTGCTTGGGGAGGGGGTTATTTTCCATATTCTCAGACTAGCTTACAGTCCTAAATTCCCTGATGTTCTCCATCCAAGTACTAATGAACCACACGCTGCTTAGCTGTCCTGGATGCTAAAGTTCTAGATCATTTTAGGGTTTGATGTTGTTTTTATCTTATTATCTCCCCTGAAGCCTGTACAGTGTATTGAATGGACTATACGTATATACAGGTGCATGCACACACACACACACACACACACACACACACACACACGAAAGCATTTAGAGTCTTTAATTGTTCCATGAACATTCTTCTCCATATATTTCAAGGGCATCCTCTTGGTCATTTGGCATTGGAGAGGGCAACTCATTTCCATCTTGGAGATTTGATTGTTCTCCACATGAAAAATATGACCTGCAAGTTGGGGTCTTCTGTGTATCACACTGTTATGAAGTTTGCAGGAGAAACTTTTTGGATCACTTCTTCATTAGCAATGGTCAAGGTATAAAATCTTTAATATTCGATGAAGGCATATTTGTTGGAAGACATCAACTCTTGTTAATACTTGCTGATGCCTTCCAAGGCATTTTACAGGTCTTGGAATCTGGATATTTCCATTATCAATATTTATTCTCTACAGATATTCAGTAGCTCTTCAATATTGTCTACACTGAAGATCCTGAGATTTGGTCTTTTGAGCTTATGGTGCTCTGCTCTTAAACCACAGTCTCCTCAAATCTTTGTAAGTGCCAAATATGAGTGCCTCTGGGTCGTGATACTACTGGGTCTCTCATAAATAAACAGTTTCAACTTTCTGACAGATAAACAAGAGAAGAAGAACCTTGAAATTTACTCAGAATTCCACAGAATCTACTGTTGTGCCTGTTCCCTAACAACTTTTGCCTTCTTTAAGTCATCTCCTTCACATTGATTGTTCTTTATTACGGTTTAAACGATTGCTTCACAGTGTTCACTCTTTCTCTTTGTTACCAGAACATTCCTTTGCATACACAAAAAAAACCTTTCCTCCCTCTCAAAGCATCTAGGACTTGAAATATGACTCATTGTTTCTCTGTCATAATTGATTCTTTCCAGACAGGGCCATTTCTTATCACATTCCTCACAACTTTTACATGTCTTTAGAACATTATTCAGAGTCCTTTGAAAATGCCTACTGCTTGTCAGATGGCACAGCCTCCTACCTCCACCAGAGTAGCATTTTAAAAGGCTTTAAAAAAAGATTCTTTATAAATAACTAAATTTTATTTATGCAGAACTTTCTAGCTTTGTATATGTACCAGCTGCTGTTCCTGTGAATAGAGCTATTGGGTAATTAGAAGTGTTAAAAATGGGGGGTGGGGTAAGTAAGTCAGACAAAAAAAAATCTTTAAAAAAGAAAGAAAAATCTCACATGATTCATGCAAGGGAAGAATATCTCAAGTACAAATGGAAACCCAGAATTTATAATTATGTTATTAATAGCACTGATTATTAAATGATCCCAAAGTCTTGGACTGATTATTTGGAGAAATGAATTAATAAAGCTTTTTTCTTTCTTTGATTAGGTTTAAAACAGCATATCCCTGGATATTTTAAAAGCACCATTTCTATGCTTCTTTGTATTGCTTCACATTCAGGCAGCTTTTTAAAGATATCCAGTGAATATTTTCAAGAGGTTTATTGAGGTTATATTTGATGGTGGCTACATAGCATTCAAAAGGTTTACAATACTAATAGGAACACTACTAACAACATCCCAGTGCATATCATTCAATTCTTATATAGTAATGAAAATATCAATCCTAGTGGGAATAATACTATTCATTCAATGTATCTACAGTGCATTATAAGAATGCCTCTTATAAATCCTTCCTTAGGGATAGGGAGTCTTGATCTTCTACTGATATAACTGCTAAGCAAACAAAGGAAAAAAAGTTATTTATGGCCTATTCTGCTTCCTGGCATGTATTCTGGCTACGTGAAAATGCTTTCATGAAAGACAGAAAACTGTGGTCAAAAAATTCAACACTCTCAGCCATAAATAGATTAGGAGACAAAGTATAATTAACTGGGTTCATATACAATACCAAGACAAACATGCAAAAGATGATTCACATAGCATACTAAATTAAATATGAATTATCTTGATATATGTGTAACTCTTCCAAATCCAGTAACTAGGGCCTAAAGGAAAGCCATGGTCAGAACTAAAATGTAAGAGGGAAATAAAGATCTCTAAGGAAGCAGGATAACAAAAAGTTCAGAAAAAACTCCTTGGACTTTGGTGTTGCAAGACCGATACATTTCTGGCTCATTTCAGGTATTAAAAATTCATTTCAGGTATTAAAAAACACAACAAAGAATTCTTTCTGTGCCAACTCAGAAAGCTCAAACTGTCCAAAGAGCTGCTGATTCAGTTCTACAGAGGAATTATTGAGTCTGTCACCTGCACCACTATAACTGTCTGGTTTGGCTCAAACAAGACAGTCACAGACTTCAACAGATAATTGGAATTGCAGGGAAAAAAACACAATTGCTACCAACCTGCCTTCATTGAGCACCTGTATAATGCAAGAACCAGAAAGAGGGTTGTGAAAATATCTACAGACCCCTCATATCATGGACATAAATTGTTTCAACTTCTATCCTCAAAATGACTATAGGGCAGTCTTTTTTCCTGAATACTATCACTCTGCTGAACAATTAATTCCCACAACACTGTCAAATTATTTACTATGACAGCATTACTATTATTCTTCTCATCCTTCTTACCTACTGTATCTCCTCTCACTTATGACTATAATCATGTTGCTTGTATCTTTATGATTTATATTTCATTTGTTTCCTAGTATGATTTGATTACTTATTAGTAACCTATGACTATCACTAAGTGTTCTATCTTATGATTCTTGATTAATGTATTTCTTTTTATGCACACTGAGAACATATGCACCAAAGACAAATTCCTTGTGTGCAATCACACTTGGTCAATAAAGAATTCTAGTCTATTCCGTTATATTCTAATATGTAAGCATACTAAACTGCAATGTTATGCCGTGGATATCCTGAACTGAGTTTACCACTCAGTGGTAGGAAATCTGAGAATTCTTGGATGTTTTACTGACAAAGATAGAAAGGAAAATCCTTTGACTTATGAAAATGTTACATTTGGACTCTCTCGTACTTCTCTATAATGTGGTTGATCAGTTTGTCCAGTTATTACAAAGGTGCTTTTTTAAGAGGCCACTGGGTTTTCTGGTAGAATATTGGACCTGTTGAAAAAAACATCTTTGGGACAACCATGATCTGGATGACTAAGAATCTCCATAGGCATCTAGAACTGAATAATGACTCAAATCTCCTCCATCAGACAGAAGATCCTCCCACCCTGAAGGTTTGTCTGGCTGAAGTCTGATTTGACAATTTTTTTGGAAGATTTGGGCTTCCCTGGTTAGCTTTCTTGATGAATTTCATCTAAACATCTTGAATGCAGAAATTGATGGTTTAATATTCTATTTTCTACCCATTGTGATTCTTGACTGAAATCAAATGGATGCCAGAATCTCAAAATTGGATTCCAAACCAAACAAAATGCTTCAGAAAGTATATGAATGGATCTTACAGAAGTTCTGATAACGTAAAAATGCCTCTACATCAGGTAAATATAGAAGTTATATTTTCTAATGTATAGGAAAACAAAGTGTATAACAAGAACTTCCATCTACATTCCTAAAGGAAATTCTCAAGTACTAACAGATTATAGATTTGTTGCACTAAACATAAGTGTCCTTGCGATTCATTGCAGGCAGTTAATGCAGTAAATGTTTATGCAGGGCTTTTTAAGGGTCTAGTTTCCTTAATAAAACTCCTTTCCTCTATCCTCCCAATGTGGCAGTAACTAACTTAAAAATATGTGGACTTCAACTCTCACAGTTCCACAATCAGCAAACAGTTTTAGGCTTGGGTAATTCCCTGCAACCCTTATATTTGTTAACTAAGATATTACAGAGACTAGTAAGTGTATCTGAGAAGGATGGTATCTTTCAGATATAAATCCAGTTAATTTGTTTCACTAAATTACCACAATTAAAATTGTTTTTATGCCTGCTAGGAGCCTTTGGTTTTTTATAAAAATTGAACAGAAAATGGATGATATTGTAAATGTTGCAATAAATTAAATACTGAGGAAACGCTTAAGAGAGTTATGGAAAATGGGACCTTATCCAAATGTTCTGCTTGGCAATAATGAACTAAAGCTTCAAACCTTTAAGTCAGATTATAGACCAAATTTCTTGGCTAGACTTGAAAAAGGGATTCAATAACAAAACTGACATCAGCCTCCTCCCCTGCCCATAACTTCTCCTTCCCCCTCCCCATTTTATCCAAACAAAATATTTGGTCTTGGCCTGAAGCTGAACTATGTGATCATACACAGAACAGCTATCTGTTGCTGACTTGGGCTTCTATGTACAAAGCTTAAACATTCATGTCATATGTTTTATGACGAAATTGTGTTTGACATTTAGCAACAATAAATGACTAAGTGATACCAATGAAGCAAAATGTTCATTAAAGAGAGAAAATGGAATAAGGCTGTTATCACTCTTATTTCTCTCAGAAGAAATTTCATCAAATTCATTGAAACTTCATTTTGAAACTCTGCGTTACAAGTCCATTATAGTATATTGTTATAAACTCTAACCCTAACCTTCAGGTTTCTAGGTTCTATCATATCTCAAGACACCTAACATCAAAAATGTCATTAAAAAAGCACAACAAAGAATTCTTTCTGCACCAACTCAGAAATTTCAAACGGTCCAAAGAGCTACTGATTCTATTTTGCAGAGGAGTGATTGAGTCTGTCATCTGCACCTCTATAACTGTCTGGTTTGGCTCTGCAACCAAACAAGACATACACATACTTCAGAGGATAATTAGAACTGCAGAAAAAACAATTATTACCAACCTACCCTCCATTGATGATCTATATACTGCATAAGCCAAAAGAGAGCTGTGAAAATATCTACAGACCCCTCACATTCTAGACATAAATTGTTTCAACTTCTACCCTCAAAACGATGCTATAGGGCACTGTAAAACAACTAGACATGAGGACAGTTTTTTTGTGTAATGGAGTGAGTTCCTGTTACTTGTCCCAGTTTCTGCCAACCTAGCAGTTCGAAAACATGTAAAAATGCAAGTAGAAAAATAGGAACCAACTTTGGTGGGAAGGTAAAAGCATTCTGTGAACCTTCAGCATTTAGTCATGCCGACCACATGACCATGGAGATGGAGATGAGCACCACCCCCTAGAGTCAGAAATGACTAGCACATAGTGTGAAGGGAACCTTTAACTTTATTTTATACATAGTCATGTGGCCAGCATAACTTCTATGAGGTACACAGAACACTGTTACTTTCCCACCCTAGTGATATTTATTTATCTTCTTGCATTTGCATGTTTTCTAAATGGTAGGTAGGCAGGAGCTAAGACAAGTAATGGCAGCTGACTCCATCATGTATTGCTTGGGTTTTGAACCCGGGCTATCAGATTTCCAACTTACAAGTGCAGCATCTTTAACAGCTGAGACATCATGCACCAAGACAATACAATACAATATAAATTCAAAAAAGACAAATCAAATTATAATTTTTAAATTCCCTGGGCTTAAATGTATGGATTGTTTCCTCCCTGATCTAAATATCATAATAGATTCTAAGACTCACGTAATTCATAATGGAATGCTTCATTATTACCTTATGTCATTAAGAAGCAAAATGAAAACAAAATATTAAAAGGTCATAAATTCTTCTGAAGTCAATCTCCAAATTTCACACACAATTGATCTTGGCATTTCAAATAAGACATTTCATTTGCGCCCATTGCTGTAAAATAAACCTATTTTCTAGAAATACAAAGGGTTTTAAGCTCATTTCTTTTCTACTCATACAGAATATCATAAGCTTGCATGCTCTCTATAGCTTTCACAGCTGTGCCCTGAATCATAGTTGAATATTTTAAGTGCCTTTTAATAGCATCTACCCAAAATAAAATAAGTGTAAAGAAGAAATAGCAGAAATGATATATGCAGTTCACATAGTCAAGTTGCAATGTATGCGTTGATTGATTTCTAGTAACAGAATGAGGAATGTCTTTAGACATATTGATGAAATGTTTGACTTCCTATTATATAAATACCACATACACATCTATGAAATATTTTTTAATATTTTGAGATAAATACTCCCTTTTCATAATTTTACTCTGATTTTAGCCTTTCTTTTTGAAAGAAAGAAAGATTTATGGAAATAAGATGCATTATGATATTCCTGCATTGGGCTATGCTATTGAAATATTAAAATAAAGTTGAGAAACAACAATAATATTACTTGGTTAGCTGCTGAAAGAAGATCACACAGACTACTACAAACAACAGCATGAGAAAGTAGCAACAATGGTGCATTGAAGGATCTGCAACAAATAAAATTTACTTGTAAGCAAGAACCAAACGTAACATGAAAAAGTAATAGAAAATGAAGAACCTAAAGTCTTCTGGCACTTTGGAATTCAAATATAGGGACCTGCCACATATCACCAGGTGCCTGTATATTTTATCAAACAATTGTCAATAGGAAAGACAAAAAAAGCATGGAGAGTGGATGTGGCAGTACTAGAGATAGCAGAATAGAATAAAAGGAGCTGGGTAAGCTAACAAAATACAAATGCCTGAAAATAGATATAACTGTGGCAAAGGAAAGCAAAAGTAGGACCATTATAGTAGGTTCCTTGAGTGTAATCCCAAAACAAGTTTGAACACTATTCACAAAAGAAAAAATGACAAAAAAACTTCTTCCAACATGTTAAAAACAAGAAAAAAGTTAAGGAAACAATTGATCCATTGCTGGGAGAAAGTAGCAAGAAGGTGACAAGCAACAGGAGAAAGCAGAACTATTTAACTCATGTTTTGCATCTGTCTTTACACAAAGGGATAAAACAGTCCAGCCTATCAAAAACAGCACCACAAAAACCAGATTAGGAACACAAATTGAAATAGGAAGACAATAGTAAGTGAGCACCTGTCTACCCTAGACGAATTCAAATCAGAACCAGATGGATTACACCCCAGGGTTCTGAAGGAACTGGCAGATGAGATCTCAGAACCACTGAATATATCTTTCAGAGATCCTGGAGCACCCGGGAACTACCAGAGGACTGAAAAAGAGCTGATGTGGTTGCCATCTTCAAAAAAGGGGGAAAAAACAGATCCAGGAAACTACAGACCTATCAGTCTAACCTCAATACTAGGAAAGATTCTGGAAAAGATGATCAAGCAACAAATTAGTAAACACCTAGAAGCAAACAAAGTAATAGCCAAAGCCAACATGGGTTTGTCAAAAACAGATCATGTCAGACTAATCTTATTGCATTCTTTGATAATGTGACAAAATTAGTGGAACAGAGGAATGTCGTCGATATAGTTTACTTGGACTTCAGTAAGGCATTTGATAAGGTAGACCATAACCTACTACTATATAAAGTAGAAAAATGTGGGTTAGACACCATCACCACCAGCTGGATTTGTAACTGGCTGACCAACCGCACTCAACATGTAGTCCTCAATGGAACTGCATCTACATGGAGGGAAGCATGCAGTGGAGTACCCCAAGGTTCTGTTTTAGGCCCAGTACTCTTCAACATTTTCATCAATGATTTGGATGAGGAATAAATGGGGAACTCATCAAATTTGCAGATGACACCAAGCTGGCAGGAATAGCCAACACTCCAGAAGACAGGCTTAAGATACAGAAGGAAAACTTGAACATTGGGCACTATCTAATAAAATGAAATTCAATGGTGAAAAGAGTAAGGTTCATTTAGGCAACAAAAATGAAATGCACAGGTACAGTATAGGTACCTTACTCAACAGTAGTAACTGTGAAAGGGATCTTGGAGTCCTAGTGGACAACCATTTAAATATGAGCCAGCAGTGTACAGCAGCTGCCAAAAAAGCCAACAGAGTTCTAGGCTGCATAAACAAAGGGCTAGAATCAAGATCACGTAAAGTGTTAATACCACTTTATAATGCCTTGGTAAGGCCACACTTTTTTAAAAGTAACAGCTTACATCCTGTGATGGTGCCTCCTACACGCTAGAACCAGGATGGTGAACCTATAGCATATGTGCCACAGATGGCACATGGAGCCATTTGTCAGGGCACATGAGGCGTTGCCCTTTCAGTTGGCCAGCATGCATGCGCGCACTGGCCAGCTGAGTTAAGCCTTTTTTAAAGCCCTTTTTTGCCCTCCCCAGGCTCCAGAGGCTTTATAGTACCCTGGGGAGGGCAAAAACAGCCTCCCCCGTGGAGGCCCTCCGGAGGCTTCAGGAGCTTCCCTGAAGCCTCCTGAACACAAAAAAGGCCCTATGGGCAAACCAGAAGTTTGGGAATGGACTTCCGGCTTCCTTGTAGGTTGTTTTTAGTCCTCCAGAGCATTCAGGGAAGCCTCCTGAAAGTCCCTGAAGGCTCCGGAGGTTTTAAACCAGCCCTACGAGCAAACTGGAAGTCCATTCCCAAACTTCCGGTTTACCCATAGGGCCGTTGTTTTTTATGCTCCGGAGGCTTCAGGGAAGCACCTGAAGCCTCCGGAGGGCTTCTTGGGGAGGTAGGGGAGGCTGTTTTCGCCTTCCCAGGCTCCTATAAAGCCTCTGGGGAGAGTGAAAAAAGCATGCAAAAAATGGAGGCAGCGCCTATCATGTGCACATATGGACTGGGGGGGGGGTCACACATTGCATTATGGGTGTGACACACCTACGCATGAGCCCCCTATGCCTCCCCTCTTATGGCACATGAGCCAAAAAAGGTTCACTGTCACTGCCCTAGAATCAGCATCTACCTATCTATCTTGGGAAGGACTTGATGGGTGGATAAAAATGCTAAATTCAGTCTTAAAACATGGCTGAACCTGTATACATATGTTTGTGTGTGTATATAATATTCTGAACCATCACACAACATTCTTTCATCTATATAGAACACATAAGTGGGCAGTGGCAAATGGGCAGCAGCAGTGGTGAATGAGCAGTGCCAAATAGGTAGTAAATGGGCAGTAGTGAAAGGGCCGTGGTGGCAGCGAATGGACTGTGGTGGCAGCAAAACAACCATGGTGAATGAACTGTGGCAAATGGGCCGCAGCGAACAAACCATAGCAAATGGATGGATGCTGGAAGGAAAAGGCAGATTTTTTTTGTTTTCCTCCTCCTAAAGCTAATGTGCATCGTATAGTCCAGAGCGTCTTATTGTCTGAAAAATACGATATGTCCTGAAAGTATAGTCTGAGATAAATGTGTTTTTAAATACAAAGAATACTCCAAAAATCATGTCCCATATGTCAATCTCGAGTCGGTAGCCGAGCTAGCAATTGAGTTCCCCAGACTTATGGTCCTGGGGGACTTCAATTTGCCTTCGCTCAGTGAACACTCTGATGGGGCGCAGGAGTTCATGGCTTCCATGACAGCCATGGGCTTGACCCAGGTAATCCGGGGCCCAACCCACTCAGCGGGTCACATGCTCGACCTCGTATTTCTCTCGGAGCAGTGGACTTGTGATCTTGGTCTGAGGGGCAATGAGATCATACCCCTGTCGTGGTCAGACCACTGCCTACTGAGGCTTGACTTCGGAGGCCAAACCCCCACTGTAGGGGGAGGAACCGACCAAGTGGTTCTGCCACAGGCGACTTATGGACCCCTTGAGGTTCAAGACGGAGCTTGGGGTTATTCCTGATACTCTCGCCCACAGTCTGGTGGAGACTCTGGTTGCTGCCTGGCATTCGGCAGCATCGGAGACCCTTGACCGGATTGCGCCACTACGGCCCCTCCGAGGCGTCGGATCCCGGAGGCCTCCTTGGTTCACCGAGGAGCTCCGGGAGAGGAAGCGCCGGAGAGACATCTAGAGCACCTATGGAGGTCCGATAAGTCCGAATCGAACCGAGCACTCTTAACAACTTGCACCAAGGAGTACATCAGGGCACTTAGGACAGCAAAAAGATCGTATATTGCCACCTTGGTTGCGTCCGCTGAGTCCCGCCCAGCCACCCTGTTTAGGATAACCCGCTCCCTCCTACATAGGAGGGATACGGGGGACCCCTTGCAGGGTAGGGCTGAGGATTATGTCCAGTTCTTAGCGGACAAAGTTGCTCGGTTTCGGTCGGATTTGGACTCCACCTCTGCAGATCCAGCCGACGGCACAAGAGTATAAATTGGCAGACCATCCCTGGTTGAGTTTCAGGATGTTGCCCCTGGAGATGTGGACAAGGCCATGAGAGCTGTGAGTGCCTCCACCTGTGTACTGGACCCGTGTCCCTCCTGGTTGGTTGCCAACAGCAGTGAGGTGACACGAGGCTGGATCCAGGCGGTTGTACCGCCTCCCTTCAGGAGGAGCACTTCCCCTCCGCACTTAAAGTGGCGGTGGTGAGACCCCTCCTGAAGAAACCATCTTTGGATCCAGCTGTTCTCAACAACTATCATCCAGTCTCCAACCTCCCTTTGTAGGGAAGGTTGTTGAGAAGGTGGTGGCCTTCCAGCTCCAACGGTCCTTGGAGGAAGCTAGCTATCTTGACCCCTTCCAGTCCGGCTTCAGACCTGGTTACAGCACAGAAACCGCTTTGGTCGCATTGACCGATGATCTCTGGAGAGCCAGGGATGGAGGCCATGCCTCCATCCTGGTTCTCCTTGACCTCTCGGCGGCTTTCGATACATCGACCATGGTATCCTTCTGCGAAGACTGCGGGAGGTGGGGGTGGGAGGCACTGTTTTGCAGTGGTTCTCCTCCTACCTCTCGGACAGGTCGCAGTGGGTGTTAGTTGGGGGGCAGATATCGACCCCTAGGCCCCTAACATATGGGGTGCCGCAGGGTTCGGTCTTATCCCCCTACTATTTAACATCTACATGAAACCGCTGGGCGAGATCATTCGGAGGCACGGGATAAGATACCACCAATACACGGACGATACCCAGTTGTATCTGTCCGCCCCGTGCCAACTCAATGAAGCGGTGGACGTGATGAACCGGGGTCTTGAAGCCGTTAGGGACTGGATGAGGGCTAACAAGCTTGTACTCAACCCGGAGAAGACCGAGTGGCTGTTGTGTTTCCCTCCCAACAATTTGGCTAGCATTCCATCACTCAGGCTGGGGGGTCAAATTTTACACCCCTCAGACAGGGTTCGCAACTTGGGAGTCCTCCTGGACCCACAGCTGACCTTCGATCACCATCTGACGGCTGTGACCAGGGGGCATTTGCCCAGGTTCGCCTGGTGCGCCAGTTGCGACCCTACCTGAACCGGGAGGCCCTCACAACAGTCACTCGGGCCCTTGTGACCTCTAGGCTGGAATACTGTAACATGCTCTACATGGGGCTGCCCTTGAAGAGCACCCGGCGACTTCAGCTAGTCCAGAATGCGGCCGCGCGCGAGCGATCGTGGGTGCACCTCGGTTCGCCCACATAACACCTATCCTCCGCGAGCTGCGCTGGCTACCTGTTGATCTCCGGGTGCGCTTCAAGGTGCTACTTACCACCCATAAAGCCCTTCATGGTAGTGGATCTGCGTACTTGAGAGACTGCCTCCTGCCAATTACCTCCTTGCGACCTATTAGATCGCACAGATTAGGCCTCCTCCGAGTTCCATCCGCCAGTCAGTGTCGACTGGCAACTACACGGAGGAGAGCCTTTTCAGTAGTAGCTCCGACCCTTTGGAACGATCTCCCCTGGAGATTCGTACCCTCACCACCGTCCAGACCTTCCGCACAGCCCTCAAGACCTGGCTATCCCATCAGGCCTGGGGATAAAGATCGTAATCCGTCCCCACCCGAATGATGAATGTGTGTACTATTTTTACTTATGTATTGTTGTATGTCTTACTGTCTTGTACTCCCCTCCCTATATATTGTAAGCCGCCCTGAGTCCCCTCAGGGAAAAGGGCAGCCTATAAATAAAAACCAAACCAAACCAAACCAATCTGATCATTATGTTTTATTAATATTTTCCACAAAAAAAATCAGCAATATTCAAATGTAATGCGTCAAATGGGAATGGAAATACTGAGAAGAAAATGGCAACAAATTTAAACATTTAATGATATTATATAGTAAGTTCTCTATGGACTTCTTTGGTATTCATAAATACATGGGACTGGACTAACTGCAATTCCTGAGGAATATTCAGTGCCTATTTTAGGGGAACAAGGGATCTCCTGACTTTAGGGGATCTAACTAAAACTTATGTAATTTGAAAGATCTGAATTGTTGCATGATGCTGTGTCAACAATTCTTTCTGTCAATCCACGAAAAAACAAAAACAAACCCTGGATCTATATTTACAAGTGTTTGCCATATCAATCCCTTATTCAGTATTTGTATGTGTTTGGACCATTTGTTTTCCTCTTAAGGCAAACTTATTTTATAATTGTATATTAAGACTATCTTCATTCTATTTTATAAATCCTTCTTTGTTCCATTGGGTCAACTGATTTTCCCCACCAAACTAAATGATACAGTATTTAAGCTGCTTTTTTAGATCTGTTGTTTACTTACTTTAGTTTCCTGAATACTGATTTATAATGGACCTCCTATATCTTAAAAAAAACCTGTTATTTCTCATTAATCTATCTTAAAAATTCATAAATCATTTACGGTAATACTGAGTTAATAATGGTTTTTCATCAAAGAGGCTGTTAAAAGACTTTTGTTCACTTTATGAGTGCAGTTCTTAGGATTTATTTAACTTTTTTTCCTTTCCCATGAAACTTCAGAGCGAGAGGATTTGTGACAGATAAGATAAGAAAGGCATTTAATGAGTCTCATCAGACAAATTAATTTACCCCCAAAAAATCACTTGTCAAAAGTTATAGTAATTTGGTTTGCTCCTACTGATAAGAAGAGAACAATGGCATAGAGGAAAACATTTTAATGTCCATTCATTTTATATTATATACTATATTATTTCTTCATTGATAAGTGTGTGAATATAAAATGAAAAATTGGTGAGTGAAGAAAGGCTATACATTTTGAACAAAAAACTGCTGATGCTCCATTGTTTCTTTGGTTCCTTAGTTCTTCCTCTAGCTCACCACAAAAAAACTAAGGTTATAGGTTATAGTTCATCTGGAATGATGTATATGAGAAGCTGAGAAGGTCCAGGCACCAAATCAGGGCATAGTGTTTGTAGCTGGATACGCATTAAGGATTTTCAGATTGCTAACAATGGTACTGATCCATGGAATGATCCATAAAGGTAACTTCTATGGGCACACATTGGATTAGATTTTTTCAACCATTTGAAAAAAATAGGTAATAGTGTCATCTTATGCCAATTTGAAACAAGAGGAACAAACAACCACAAAACCAGTCTTCCAGATGTTTGCCTGCCATGTGAAAATGGTCCTCTAGTTCTTTAATGCAATCAGATTTAAACCTTGCCAATTTTATAGAAATAATGTCTTAACGATATATTTAATTCAAGTGTTTGACTGCCTATGCTCTGCAGGGAAAATTCACAATCTCATAGCAAGGACAACTGTGATAAAGTATTTAAAGTGTTGAAGTGGGTCCAGGGATGGACTGCTATGGGTTTGCCCGGGTTTGGGGAACTCATAGCTAATGTTTTGGTCAGTTCAGAGAATCTCCAAATCTGACCCCTGGCTGGCCCCTCCCATTCTGCCCCACCCCTCACACCCTGTACCTCCCCTCACATCCCACCCCTTCCAGAAGTCTCCACACAGTCCATTTTGGATGCAAGGTAAGTACCTCTCGGAAGTCCCAAATGGCTGGAAAAGAGCCCATTCCTAGCCTCCTGAGGGCCTCCAGAGCCCGGGAGAGGCAGTTTTTGCCCTCCCAGAGGCTCAAGGAAAGCCTCTGGAGCTTGGGGAAGGTGAAAAAGGCCCCTCCTAGCCATGGTACAGGAGGCCAACTAGGCGACATCCACCATGGCCATGCTCACCCAGCAACCAGACAGAAAACCCATTGCTGAAATTTTGAAACCCATCCCTGAGTGGTCTAGGGACAATTAGAATGAAATCCATTCTTACATTCTTATCAATGGAACTATCCTGGATGGCTTTGACCCAGTCATTATTTCTCAATCCCACTTGCCACACTAAATTGCTGTTGTGAGATAATCGAAGAAGGCAATAGTCTCTTGAGCCCTAGAGAAAAGGCAAGATATACTGTACATCTAAGAGGGATAGTGAAAATCCAGAGAGTGCAATTTCTGAAAAAGGACTATATATATAATGTCACCTAAACAGTTTATTTCTATTTCTTCAGTTTGACTTGTCTGCTGGCTAAATTAGGAAATTGGCTTCAGTTACATCATTCTTTTTTTCTATCCTTCGATGTGATTATTCTTTGACAGTCTTTCCCTAAATACAGACAGGGTCCTGTCACTTATTGCTTCAAAACACAAAAGATAAAAATATCAACTCTGGGTTCGGTGATAATGAAAACATAAAACAGATGGCGTACTGTCTCATTTAAATCAAAAGGGAAGAGAATGCAAAAGTATCACCCCTGATGGGATGAAAAGCAAGCTCTCTACTGGGGGTAAATAAAAAAGAGAAAACAAAATGGAGAGAATAAAGACTTTAAGCTTATGTTTAATGGCTTTACAATATTCTGGTATTCTTTGATACTATATAATAGCCTGAACCATGTATCTCTGGTTCTCCTTGAATATAGGTGGTCCTTGTTAAATGACCATTCTTTCAACAACTGTTCAACTTACAACTAATACTTGCTGAGCAGCTGGTAGTTATGACTGATCCTTGGACCAGTTCCTGAAATTACATGATCATGATTTCCAATGTTCCCTGGTGATTTCCCACAAGCCAAGTCAATGGGGAAGTTGACTAGAAATTGGAAGTCAGAATCACATCACACGAGGTCTTCACTTAATAACCCACATGGTCTTTGCTTAATAATGGCAACAGGGTTTGCTTGAATTGCCATAACTAAATGGTGAGGCATGTGACATTGCACTTTACAACCACATCATTAAACAATGGCAATTCCAATATCATGCTATCATTAACAGAGAACTACCATTAGTTGTCCTGAGCTGGATTGTTGCAGCCAGTCCCATTAGGTACAGAATCTTAATTCACTTCACTTTTGGTATCTGGTTTTAGCCACGCAGACCTGGCATGTCAAAGTGGCTTCAACATGCTGATTACTTTGAATGGGTACTTTGATTAAAGCTGTTTTGAACTAAAACACTCTTTGAAGTTCCACACAGGTCTGTAGAACAATAAAATAGTCTCAAAGGTTTGTTACCAGGTTCATAAGTATCCATTAAAATGACAGTTGTCAATAAAGTTTATTGAACTGTGTTACTCTTCATATCATAAATACTTGGCTATTGGGTGAAGACTGAACTTCCTTATGAAAACAAATAGGTGTTGTTCATTTGGTTGGTCAGCAGTAACCTCTATGCTGGAAATGGTTTGTGAATATTTACAATCATATTTGTAAATTATGGATTATGGTTTAGAATTATTTGTGAATCTGATAAAGCAAGCTTCTTCCTCAAACCATTATTAAGCAAACTATGGTTACATCTAAAACATACCTTCTATCCTATTCTTTTGTTTTCCTTTTGGTGATCACTTTTCAAACAATAGCATAGCTTTCTGTATCTCTGTCTTGTCCCTTCCCATAAGTCCAAATTTCTTGCACAGACAGGCTGACAAAAAACCAGACACAGGCAAAATATTTTAGCCCAAAGTATACAGTGTCAAATTAATGCATTGTACCAAAAGAAGTTACAGTCTTTAGTTGCTGTTGTCTAGGGTACTCATTCCGTTATCATCTTTTTCTTTTTACTGCAGAATGGTATAAAGTTGTGGTAGATATATGTTTACTGCTAAAAAGAGGAGCTTATGGGGGAGGGGCAGCTGCTGCATAACAAGTCAAAAATTATTGACATATAATTGGAAGAGCCATCTTTCATTAATAAATAGATTTCAGTACATTAAAACATCATTAAATTTAATAGTGATATGAAGGTCTGTATTGTACTACTAGACTTACAGAAGTGCCAAATTCAGATTGAAAAATTGAATCCCCTTATGTTTGAATTATACACCTGCATATGTATGTGTTCAAAAGAAATTTCTTGCAAGAGAAAACTAAACCAGGATCTTAGAGATATAAAACAAATGCACCCCAAGGATTTTTATCAGAATGTCTAAATTAGACGTTGCTGTGACATGGGCAGCAAACCTGATTATAAACTTTCTCTTCTTCCTTTCTTTAGTCAAAAATGCATATATTCTCTATTTATTTGTGAAAGTGAGACAAAAAATATTTTATTCTTCTCAAAACTATATGTAGAAAAGTGGCAATACTTGCATTTAAAAAAATACAGGAAGTTAGACTTCTAAGGAAATGAGTTTATATCATGGAAATATATGTTTAAAAGCCCACCCAGAGAAATTTGCATTAAAAAGTATGTTGGGGAGATTTATGTTAAAAACAATGTAGTTGGGAAAGTTGAATTTTGAAGAAAGTTGTGGATGATAAATGGTTCCAGAATTTTTTAATTGATCATTAAAAAGCACTTTTAAAACATACACTGGAATACTATTTTCTTAATGCACTTTTTTAAAAGACCAGATTTATTTTCAATTGCACATCCCCATCATAATTAAAACTTTTTGAAAACAGGTAAATTTTGTGTGCAATAGTTTGCAGTATTTGTCACCAAGGTTTACTTTTATAATTCATTTATTCATTCAGTCAGTCAGTTAGTTCTATAGCCATCCAGAATCAACCAAGTGACTCTGGGTGGTTTAAATTCTTATTTTATAGAATAGAATTGTAGGTGGTTAATATAGAGATAGTATTATCAGATAATGCAAATTAGAAAAAAGTCATTGATAACCTGCAATTTTGTAAGTTAGGTTTCAGAAAGTTATAAAGATAGCAGGCAGGATCTTTAGCTTAACTAATTTTCTTTTCAGGATTTCTTTTCCTTCAGTTACCTTGAGTTTAAAGATATTGTTGTGTCATGAAATTAAATCTAAATGGATAAATGATCTCATGGGAAAAAGTATGATTAGAACAGGGTTGGAGAAACAACATTTTGAACTGATGTTTTTAATTGGAATGTAATAGTTGTAGTCTTAACAACTGTTTCCACAGCTACTGCTTCTGCTTAAAGTCTATCCTATTCAGTTTTCATTATCTTCTGTCTTCTGTTACTCCAAAGTTTCAAAGTTCATGAATATCAGGAGGACATGCCTGCTTCCATCAAGAATGCATGAAAGTTCATTCAATCACTTGTTTTACTTTTTCAAAATACTGAATTTTACATCAAGACAGCAGCGTTGGCAAGTGGCCAAGAGGGAAATGTGACCTGAAACAGAGACAGTTTCATGTAGAATTTAAGGTGCTGGCCTAGAAACCAGGAAACCATGAGTTCTAGTTCTTCCTCAGTCATAAAATCTGATTGAGTAATGTTTGGACAGTCACTAACTTTCAACTCAACCCATCTCACAGGTTCTTAGGGAAATCAGAGATGAAAGCATTACATGTTTCACTGCTTCGAACTTAAGATCTCTCTCTTTCTTTCTCTCTCTCTCAGAGAGAAAGAGGGGAGAGAGAGGGAGAGAGAATGGGAAAAGTGGGGAGAGGGAGAGATTTCCCTGTGTTAGCTCCATCAGTTCAATCTAATTTAAGGTTAAAATATTCTGAGAATTTATTTGAAAATATTAAGATTTTTATTGAAGATTTGGGAATTATTTGGGAAGTTTGGAGAAAAATTTTTTCCCCTTGAAAATGAGAGTGAAGAATTTCAAACTAAAATAGTTTTTAATGAAATAAGAAATTGGTGCTCTTGCTTCACTCATCTTATCCCACTATTTTCTTCTTCTACTAATAAAAACTGACAATATAGTTTATTTGTGATAAATTGAGCAGAAAAATCTGAGTTGAGAATACTATCCCACTTCTTGTCATCTCCCCAGAGATGACAGAGACTGAAGCTCAGCAAAACTTGAAAAAGAGTCATAGTGATTAATCGTCAATCATCCCACTTTGGAAGCAGCCCTGAGCAATCCCTTTGGGGGCTCCCTGCCTGTGAAGACAATTTGTACCACACTGATATTGATTTTACCATTATCTCTTTGGAGGTCAAAAGCTGTACAAAATGAAAAATTATGGCTGGAGAAATTGTGGGAATGAAGAATTGCTGGCAGGAGGATTGATTTATTCATTTATCCTAATTTGGATGATTTTCAGAATTTTGGGTATCATAATTAGATTAAGCAAACCAATAATTTTCAAGTATTGATGATTCTTTGTATCTTTTGCAGCAATGTATTCATAACTGGGGAATTTGAATTAGGACATTATTATTTGTGATGAGGAGGAAATATCACATCTTTCAGAAGTGAGCTATACTTGTGATGGAGAATAGTTGTGGTGGGTATTGTCTGAAATATTAGAGTTTAGTCATTGGGTGTTATTGCAACATTTGAGAATGCAACTTTAAAGTTTTTGTTGACATTTCTTGTCCCCCCCCTCCCAGTTATTACCTTATTGCCTTATATGCGGTAAATAATATATTGTTGGTTTTTCTATAGGTTCATACAGCTTTTGATTTAGTCAGTGATAGGATAAGTTTTCTTTCTGTTTTAAGGACTTATTCCATTTTAAGTAAATTCTCCAAAGTTGTGATATCACCAGAGCTCAGACTTCTATTTTATTCTTGAGGCATATTGACTTCATAGTTGAGTTCTCCTGAGTTCTCAGTCAAACCAGGACTACAATGGGAATGGGCATTTTTAGAAAGCCATTTTTTTCCTCTCCTCCAGAAGAGAAACATCTCAATAGATTAATCAAGAAAACTGTACTGACATTTTAAGGAACTATCAATAGTAACTTGGGAAGACAATATTGAGATCACCGATTTGTGTTATGCAAAATTATTTGATTTGGAAACAGATTAAAAACTTCAAAGACATTCCAGGCTTAGATTATGCCAGAAAGTTCTCGAAAAAGTATGATTAAAAAAAAAGTATGGCTCAGGTTTTCCTTATCCCAAAACATGTTCCTGAAAAAAGCTTGTCAAAAGCTACTCTGAAGGAAAATACAATTTCTGTCATTTCTTCAGATGGATACTTTTCCAGAATTTTTCCCATATCCTCATAGTACACAGGATCTAAGGAAAGAGAGACATATGTGAATAGGGGACAATGGCACAAGGATGATACACAAGTAAAGTTGCATTTATATTTTCATTGTAGATAACTCAAGTAAAAGGGGAAGGTGGCTGACAAAAGAAGTAGGAAGAAGCAAACTAGTGTCCTAAGATGTTATGCAAAAGTTAAAATGTTGTTTCCTGATCTTTGTTTCCCAAATTGGTAATTTTAATTACTAAAGTACCTGGTTTCCTAGAACAATATGTGCATATGTAATCTACTCTTCAACAAGCAAGATCCATTTTATATTTATGATTCAATTAGATTTGAACCCTTGAATCCACTGAATCTCTAAGGCATCTGATTTGATAGGACTGTACAAATAGAATTTGAATTGAAAATTTCAGCTTTAGAGACAACATGATTCAATTAGAGTTGTAACACTCTGCTGCTAATGACCACAATAAAGTTATTTGAAAAGAGTTGTAATACAAGATTCAAGGGTAAATGGATTTTAGTCAAGATTTTTTAGCCAATGCCATCTGTAGATTACAATGAGATGCATTAAAAAGTGTACAATTGCTTGGGGAATATGGAATTAAAATAAAAGTCCTGTCTTTCAAGGGCATGCCAAATTTTAACTGAATAACTTTAAGATCTTATTGCAATACATTTTGGAATCCTCTCATTTGCACTTTAAAAATTGCAGATGACATAGAACAATGATGCAAAACATAGGCCCCAAGAAGCAGGCAAGTTTTGGCCTAACTTGGGGTTTACTTTTAACCTTTATCTTTAAGGCCAGTGACATCAACTATCACGTGATATAATTAAATTCTCATTTGGTAGAGCCTCTTAAAACAGACTAAATGCCCATCAGTCACAGGCAATCTTTGTGATGCCGCATATAAACCAGGTTGTGGAATGGATGATGTTTATGGTCTCCTTTACAAATATATGATTCAATGCTTAAAAATTAATCTCATTAACATTTTTATTTTCTAAAATACCAACCTTACTGTGATAGTAAATATTCTTTAAGTAGCCCTTGATGGGGAAGTGCTTTGTTTTCTCAAGTCCTTGGATGTTTTGCAATTTGTTGAAAGGTATAATGCATTCTCTTCATGTCTTCTCATGGAAGTATCCCTTTATTACTAGTCTCTGTGTATTTAGTAGGATACATTGAACTTCTCTGAGGACAACTTTGAAGGCATAATAACTGATTAGCTGTGGTAGCATCATTGGTTAGAATAGAATAGAATAGAATAGAATAGAACAGAACAGAATTCTTTATTGGCCAAGTGTGATTGGACACACAAGGAATTTGTCTGGGTGCATATGCTCTCAGTGTACATAAAAGATACATTCATCAAGAATCATACAGTACAATACTTACTGATAGCCATAGGGTACAATAAGCAAACAAATCATATTGGAAACAATCAGTATAAATGTAAAGATACAAGCAACAAAATGCAGTCATAGAGTCATAAGAGGAGATGGTTGGTAGGAATGATGAGAGATTAAGTAGTGCAGACTTAGTAAATAGTTTGACAGTGTTGAGAGAATTATTTGTTAGCAGGAGTGATGGCAGTCAGGAAAAAATTGTGTCTAGTTGTTCTGGTGTGTAGTGCTCTATAGCATTGTTTTGAGGATAGTAGTTAAAACAGTTTATGTCCAGGATGTGAGGAAGTTGGTAAATATTTTCATAGCCCTCTTTTTGATTTGTGGCAATATACAGATCCTCAATGGAAGGCAGTTTGGTAGTAATTGTTTCTTCTGAAGTTCTAATTATCCTCAGAAGTTTTTCTTGTTTGGTTGTCTTGTTTGCTGGCAGAACCAACTCTCAGGCTTGGAAGCCATTGGTGGATAGGGCCTCAATCCTGCCACCATAGAGGATGCGATTTGGAAACCTCACCCAAACCAGACAGTTACAGAGGTGCAGATGACAGATCCAATAATTCCTCTGTAGAACTGTATCAGCAGCTCCTTGGGCAGTTTGAGCTTTCTGGGTTGGCACAGAAAGAGCATTCTTTGTTGTGCTTTTTTGATGATGATTTTTATGTTAGGTGTCCATTTTAGGTCTTCATATGATAGAGCCTAGAAATTTGAAGATCTCCCCCACAGTTAATACTGTGTTGTCTAGTAATGTAAGAGGTGATTGTATGGGAGGGTTTCTCCTAAAGTCTACCACCATTTCTACAGTGTGAGTGTGTTCAGTTCCAGATTGTTCTGGTCACACCACGAGACTAGTTGTTCAACCTCCCGTCTGTATGCGGATTTGAGGAAAATCCATCTGTTCAGTTCCAAGCTTGGGAGAAAGGACACTGGAAACATGGAGGCTGATTGGAAAAAATGTTTATTGATGAAGCAGAACCAAATATGACTCTGGACAGTTGGCAAAATGGAGTTGAAAGTGGGTTTTTTTTATACTTTCTTTGGGCTTTGTATTTAAGCTTCCTGTTCCTGTGCAAGACCATGTCTTTTAAAATTCTAGTGGCTGTTTTCAGATTCCATCAGGGTCATGTAGGATTATGTAGGGATCATGACTGGCTCTACAGGAAAAAAAGGAAATGCAAATCCTAAGTGCTTGTCTGATGCTAATTTTGCCACCCTTTTGTTTGTTGCTTACCTGAGTTTTTGTCTTGACACAGTGTTTTCCTGAATGGATTACCAAATCTGTATTTCTAAAAACTGGCATCCTCAGTGTCTGTTTCGGGACAAGGAAACTGGGACTGGTTTCTGAATATGCTGGTCCAATATTCTTAATGGGCAATAAATATCTGCTGGAGCTATTAGGAAAGACTGAGTTAATTTCTGTTTTTAAGAGCATATTTTTCTTTTGGGGAAATATAATATTCTACCTTTTTAATATTTCCCAAAATTTTTCATTCTTCTGGGGGGTAGGTGCTAACTTTCTACGCTATAAAGTATAATTGCTATTAGTTATTTGAAGTGCTCTGCAGCTTCTGAGAACTGGGCTGGTAGAATTTCACAAGGGCTGGCATAGTTGTTTGGCAAGTTTGGTTCCTCCAGGAAAGGACTCTGACATCAGTGGCAGACCATATTTGTAGCAAGTTTGTGGCTTGCTTAAAAATAGTCTGTGTTAGATAGCAGGGGCAACTGAAGCAGGTCGGCATACCTAAATACAATGCCATAGGAGTTTCCCATGGGGAAAATGGCATTCATAGCTTTTCACTGATTTCCTACTTTGAAGTAAGCTGAGAATCTGCTTTGACAAGTGATCCAACTAAAACTTGATGAAGTAGGAGCATTCCTTTCAATTTACAAAGGGCTATGATTTTGTACCTTCAGGCCTATTGAAAAGCTTGGACCTTTGTTCAATGGAGGATTCCATTAATATCAAAATGCCTTTGAATCAAACCTTTGAAGCTTTGCACAGGTCTAACATTTGTTTAATAATGAAACAAGACTTCATTCACTATCGGGCTTGTATTAATTTCTACAGCATCCTAGAAATACTTTTTTTTCTGTACTGCAAATGCCTTTTTTTCACTGCTGAAAGTTACAGGTACATTATTTGTTTTTAAATGAAAAGAAAATAGCATAAAAATGTGCAAATTAAATCTACATCCTCCCATCTTTCATGGTTTTAGACCTTGTCGTGAGGTACCTCAACAACCATATTTTGAACTATCAATATGGCACACAACTCTGGATGTTAAAAGAATGTTGAATTAATCTGAGCCCTCTGCATCATACTTTTTTATTTACTTTTTTTTTTGAGAATATTTTATTTCCATTTTCATTTTCATACATTCACATGTATACTACATAGCCAACCCATACAGCATTAGGCAATAATTACATCAGTTCCTCTTGTCAACAATGCCCCAGAAAATAGAAATCCATATAGCTCTTCCGCTCTCCATACACCTCTTTCTTCTACCACCCTCCAACTTTCTATCTTCCCTCATCATCCCCCCTCTACCCTACTTCCCCTGCCCCTCTCCTACACTCCTCTCTCCACATCCACTCCCCCATCCTTCTCACCTTCCCCCCCACCTTCTCTCCCATCCCTCTGCCCATCTTTCTTCTTTCCCACTCCTCCTCTCCTTGGTGTATTTCCGTTACATGTCAATATACTTGGCCTATCCTATTTTTAAAGAAAATAAATAAAAAAACAGTATACATGTAGAGTCACATTACATTGAAATCTAACACATCTTATCTAACCTGATATATCCCTCCCCCCCCACCCCCCCCTGACCCCCCACAACCGTCGTCCCCCCGACTTCCCAGAACCCGTACACGGTATAGATTTTTAACAAACACAGTCTAAAATATGAGAAAAAAAAGAATAAGAAATTAATAACATCTCTACATTGATCTTAGCTCCTCCTTGCTAAGCTAACTTTAAACAATTTAAATCATTCCTGATCTTAAGCATAGGCTATCTGGAATTTCTTAGTCCCATATTTATTTTGTATATAATCAATCCATTTTTCCAGTCTCGTTTATATCTCTCATTTGAGTGGTCTTTAAGATATGCAGATATTTTAGCCATCTCGGCTAAATTTGTGACTTTCAATGTCCATTCTTGAATTGTAGGCAGGTCTTCCTTCTTCCAGTATTGCGCCACCAACAGTCTTGCTGCCGTTATTAAGTGCAAAATCAAGTTAATCTCTACCGCTGTAGAGTCAGTAATTATACCTAACAAGAATAACTGAGGAGTAAATTTTATCCTTCTTTTAAAAATATTTTGCATAATCCACCATATTTGTATCCAAAATGCCTTAACCTTTTGGCAAGTCCACCATATATGGAAATATGTAGCATCGAGAGAACCACATCTCCAACATTTGGTTGTTAAATTTGGATACATAGAAGCCCAACTTTTGGATCTAAATGCATCTATAGAAACATCTTGTAAAAATTTTCTCTCAGGTTTTGGGCTTGTGTAAATTTACATTCTTACCCAAATTCTTTCCCATGTATCCAACATTATTGGTTTCAATTTTGAGCCCACTTTATCATACAATCTTTAACTAATTCTGTTGCCGAATCTGCATCATATTTTTTACAGAAGAGATCTTAAATCAAATTCCCATGGCTTATGAATACTTAAGCATCTTAAATAACAATAAATAAGTGAAGATAGTTACCTTTTATTATTTCCATGCCCATTCTGTGGTCTGGAACTTATTTATCACAATTATTATCACAATTGTCTATTGCAACTCAAGACCATATTCTGAAGAGTACAAATAATATGTTTTAGAAGCAATTTAATGCTCATATATTTTATATCATTGTCACTACCACCACCATTCTTATACCCCCCTTTATTAAAAAAACACTAATATTTTAGTGAAAATATTGAAAACATTTACATTTATTGATGTGTAATTTTTATCCTCCTTCCAAGGGACATGCAGCAGACATGGCCAAGATTGGTTTCAGAAACAAACAACTTGAAAGGACATCTAAAAAGTAATCAAAAGCAGGAAACTGTAGAAATCTAGAACTATGGAGATCTAGACTGTTGGCAATTTTAGTTAAAAGGGATAAATTCCATGGCAATTTTACAGCTGTGAATCATTTGACCATTTTTTTTTTAAAAAAAGCTATTTCAAGGAGGCGAATTAGAGGTTTTGTAAACAAAAACCTCATAAGCTTCTGGGGACGGAGAAAATATTGCTTCAACCTTGTGGACTACATTTTCAAGGGAGAGCCTTACACGAAAGAAGAGGGAAGGATATGGAAGAAATGCTTGAGGGAAGATAAATACTGATTGCTTATTCTTCATTCAGCCTAAGTCCTTGAGAATGAAAATCTATTTTGAAATTTGTGGGCAAATAGCTATCGCAAAAACCCAACCTCCTATTTTTGTTTTTCCTGTTTATTGGAGTTGAACAGGAAAATGAAATATTGTTGTAAATGTAGTCAATACTGCAGGGAATCCTACAGAACATCTTGCCTCAACATGAACTAAGATCTTCAATCTTCTATTATAATCAGGAAAGAGGTATTTGGACTCAGAATTCATGTGAACTTTAAACAATATCTGAGCAAAAACATTTCTGTCCAAAGCTTGCTCAAGAAGCAGAAGGTTCTTTGGGTCTTCTGTCATCTCCCCATAGAACCAGAACAAAGTAAAAACATGATGTCTGAAATCAGATGAAATCACATACCCTAATATTCAACTCCTCTTATGCCAGCATATCTTTCATTCATAGTAGATAGTTCTGACTTTCTTCATTGCCAAAGCAAACATTTCTTTCAAATTAATCGTATATGTCTCAATGTTCATGTTCATGTTAATTCTATGCTCTCCAGATACTCTTCTGTGTTCTATGATCTCAGATTGTGTCCTTACACTATTTGTGAGAGAACAAAATAGAGTACTGTGGAAAATAAAATTACAAACAACATGGAGTACTCACATCTAAACTGTTCCATAAGTGTTCCATAATCTAAATGTAAACACATTCCTATGGAGTGTATGCTCAAATTTATGTGAGTGATTCAAGTGATGCCTTTCCAGGGTCATGTACATGAGATGGGTAGCTCCATATATTTGATATTTTATTTATTGAATAAATAAATAAATGAGAGAGCAGATTGGATAGAAGAAATAACAGCTGATTCTCTAAGGAAAGTGCAGCAGACACTGAGAGATTAAATCACATTAACATGGAATTCAAAAGTTGAGGTAGCCTGAATTAAAGCCTTTGAAATTCTTCAAGTTCACTCATCCTCCCTTAATGTCAGATCACGTATCTTTTCTAATACTCATTAATTGGTGAGGTTTTTCTCTTATAGATTTTTCCTTCTTTATCCAGTCTTTTTCAATCTCTTCTTTTTCAATCTGATGTAGCTGAATTATTAAGGACTATCTTCCTCACCCATTCTTCTGGAATGCAATAAAAAAACACTAATGTCTACATGAATTAAGGATGGTCAGGTTAATTTTGAAAGGTTCCAAACCTTTCTTCTGCTCTATTTTAAGAATTGAACTAAATTTCTCTGACTTTCTAAAGCACACCCAGATGAAAAAGGATTCCTGTATTGTGTTGTGAGATCTGGAGATATAGTAGGTAAACAGCATTTAAAAGTTTCCTTAAATGTATTGCATAATAGCATGGATTGCAGAGTGCTATGTTCTACAACAGCAACATTTGTGATTTGCTTTGAACTCACTCAATCCTACAATTGTCGAGGTTAATGTGACTGATGACCAGATTTCTCTCATTCTCAGAGAGAGTTTCCTGACCCCCCAAGAAATGGTAAATCTACTCTCCTGGGAATTTGTTTAAGCTGATTTTAATTTTATTTTGTTTCAGTACAATTCTGTCATTAGACGTTTTCTTAAAGGATGGCATAAAATAATTGAAAGAAAGAAAATGAATAAAAATATGATGTAAAAGAGAAAGAAAAGAAGAAGACAACAAAGTGACAATATAGAAACAAGAAAGGAAACTTATTAAGATGCACCTAGAATACCTTTTTTTCAGGAACACTTTTTCCACAGAACACAATTATTAGCTGTACTTTGGCACTTCCTTTTAATTCTGTGCTAAGGAAGGAAGGGGAAGGAAAGGAAGGGGAAGGGAAAGGAAAGGGGAAGGGGAGGGAGGGGATGTGAAAGGTTAGGGTTAGGGTTAGGGTTAGGGTTAGAGAAGGGAAGGAAGTCAAAGGGAAGAGAAGGGAAGGGAAGAATTTGTCAGAGAAGTGGTAAAAATGTACTTTGTGAGAAACATGTGCAACATTACCATATCATTTTTGAACTGAAAAGATAATTCATAAAGCATTGTGTGTTGAACTTGATACGGCTTCATCCCTACTTTTATTGGCAGAAGCTATCAAGGCAAAGATCTTATCTACTGATCGTATTCACACATTATTTTAAACTATAATGGGTGCAGCAATTTCAATTTATAAACTGTGGTTTATAACAAGGAACAAGGACAAGGAAAGAATCTGTGGTTTCATGCTTTCCCCCAGAACTCCTTCTGAAGATTTCAGAATTCAATGAACCATAGGTGAGTAGAAACAAATTTTCACTCGGTGTTTTGGAAAGATTTTGTGGGAGTTCAGGAAAAAAAATAGTATTTTAATTTTTGAGCAACTTAAGATATCTATTCCACTATAAAAGCCACTGGAAGCCACTATTATTACATTATCTCGCATATTTTAGTGGGGTTTCATTTTAGTGGTAAATCTAGATGATCCCAGCATACCCCACAGAAGGATCACATACAATGGGCAAGAAATAGATGATGCAGACTTTGTATGAAAATCAGCATAATAAAAGATAGTGAATACACAGGTCTTTGCAAAGGAAGGAGAAAAAATTGTAAGAAGGAGAGATGGTTTGAATACGCAGAATGATACAAAAATGTTCAACATTAAAATTACATGATACATATGTTTGAACACTGAACTAGAGCCAGATATTCTAGAAAGCGAAATTAAATGGGCCCTAGAAGATATTGCTAAAATAAATGGATAGGGGTTGATAAAATAACTGCAACATGATTTACAATGTTATAAGATGTTGCAGTTCAGGTGCCTTTTGTGGTGAGCAAGCAGATTTGGAAAACAGAAGTGATTAAGGAAATGAAAAGTATCAATATTCCAAATCCAAATGCACATTACTAAAGAATATTCAGAGTACTGAAAATTGTATCTCATGCTAGTTTAGTTTAGTTTAGTTTATTATTAGTTTTATTAGAATTTGTAGGCCGCCCTTTTCCCTGAGGGGACTCAGGGCGGCTCACATAAAACTGGGAAGGGGGGAATACAAACATCAAGAAAGAAACATATAATAAAATGGTAGACAACATACATTCATCATTCGGGAGGGGTAACTATCCTTATCCCCAGGCCTGACGGGCGAGCCAGTTCTTCAAGGCTATGCGGAAGGCTTGGACGGTGGAGAGGGTACGAATCTCCACGGGGAGCTCGTTCCAAAGGGCCGGGGCTACCGCTGAGAAGGCCCTCCTCCTTGTGGTTGCCAGCCGACACTGGCTGGCCGATGGGATACGGAGGAGGCCTAGTCTATGGGATCTTATTGGTCGCAGGGATGTAATTGGCAGAAGGCGGTCTCTCAAGTATCCAGATCCACTGCCATGTAGGGCTTTATGGGTGATTAATAGCACCTTGAAGCGCATCCGGAGATCGACAGGCAGCCAGCGCAGCTCGCGGAGGATAGGTGTTATGCGGGTGAATCGAGGTGCACCCGCAATCACTCTCGCGGCTGCGTTCTGCACTAGCTGAAGTCGCCGGATGCTCTTCAAGGGCAGCCCCATGTAGAGCACATTGCAGTATTCCAGCCTAGAGATCACAAGGGCCCGAGTGACTGTTGTGAGAGCCTCCCGATTCAGGTAGGGTCGCAACTGGCGCACCAGGCGAACCTGGGCGAATGCCCCCCTGGTCACAGCCGTTAGGTGGTGGTCAAATGACAGCTGTGGATCCAGGAGGACTCCCAAGTTGCGAACCCTCTCTGAGGGGTGTAAAATTTGACCCCCCAGGCTGAGTGATGGAATATTAGTCAAATCTTTGGGAGGAAAACACAACAGCCACTCGGTCTTTTCTGGGTTGAGCACAAGCTTGTTAACCCTCATCCAGTCCATAACGGCCTCAAGACCCCGGCTCATCACATCTACCGCTTCATTGAGTTGGCACGGGGCGGACAGATACAATTGAGTATCGTCCGCATATTGATGGTATCTAATCCCGTGCCTGCGGATGATCTCTCCCAGCGGTTTCATGTAGATGTTGAATAGTAGGGGGGATAAGACCGAACCCTGAGGCACCCCATAATTTAGGGGCCTAGGGGACGATCTCTGCCCCCCCACTAACACCGACTGCGACCTGTCCGAGAGATAGGAGGAGAACCACCGTAGCACGGTGCCTCCCACTCCCACCTCCCGCAGTCGTCGCAGAAGGATACCATGGTCGATGGTATCGAAAGCCGCTGAGAGGTCAAGGAGGACCAGGATGGAGGAATGTCCTTCATCTCTGGCTCTCCAGAGATCATCAATCAATGCGACCAACGCGGTTTCTGTGCTGTAGCCGGGTCTGAAGCCTGACTGGAAGGGGTCTAGGTAGTTTGCTTCCTCCAAGGACCGTTGGAGCTGGAAGGCCACCACCTTCTCAACAACCTTCCCCAAGAAGGGAAGGTTGGAGACAGGGTGATAGCTATTAAGAACAGCTGGATCCAAAGATGGTTTCTTCAGGAGGGGTCTCACCACCGCCGCTTTCAGTGCGGGGGGAAGTTCCCCTCCAGAAGGGAGGCGGTCACGACCGCCTGGATCCAGCCTCGTGTCACCTCACTGCAGTTCGTGACCAGCCATGAGGGACACGGATCTAGGACACAGGTGGAGGTACTTACAGCTCTCATGGCCTTGTCCACATCCCCGGGGTAACGTCCTGAAACTCAACCCAGAGCTGTTCTACTTGGTCCCCTTGTGCCTCGGCTGGAACTGCGGGGGTGGAGTCCAAGTCCGACCGAAACCGAGCAATTTTGTCCGCTAAGAATTGGGCATACTCTTCAGCTCTGCCCTGCAAGGGTTCCCCCGCCTCCCTTTTGTTCAATAGGGAGCGGGTTATCCTAAACAGGGCGGCTGGACGGGACTCAGCGGATGCAACCAGGGTGGCTATGTGGGATCTTTTTGCTGCCCTAAGTGCTCTGGTGTATTCCCTGGTGCAGGTGGTTACCATTGCTCGGTTCGATTCGGACTTATCGGACCTCCAACGGTGCTCTAGGCATCTCCTCCGGCGCTTCATCTCCCGGAGTTCCTCGGTAAACCAAGGGGGTCTCCGGATCCGCTGCCTCGGAGGAGCCGCAGTGGCGCAATCCGGTCGAGGGCCTCCGACGCTGCCGAGTGCCACGCAGCAGCCAGAGTCTCCACCGGACTGTGGGCGAGAGTGTCAGGAATAACCCCAAGCTCTGTCTGGAACCTTGACGGCTCCATAAGGCGCTGGGGCGGAACCATCTGGTCGGTTCCTCCTCCCTACAGGGGGTTTGGCCTCCGGAAGTCGAGCCTCAGTAGGCAGTGGTCTGACCACGACAGGGGTATGATGTCGCTCCCCCTCAGACCAAGATCACAAATCCACTGCTCCGAGAGAAATACAAGGTCAAGCATGTGTCCCGCTGAATGGGTTGGGCCTCGAATTACTTGGGTCAAGCCCATGGCTGTCATGGAGGCCATGAACTCCTGCGCCCCATCAGAGTTTTCACCGAGCGACGGCAAATTGAAGTCCCCCAGGACCATCAACCTAGGGAACTCAATTGCCAGCTCGGCTACCGACTCGAGGAGCGAGGGGAGGGCTGCGCAACGCTGTTGGGAGGCAGGTACGTTAGCAGCAGACCCACTTGACCCTTGAGGTCCAACTTTAACAGCAAAGACTCACACCCGACAATCTCCTGAGCAGGGACCCTACGAGGAACTAACGACTCCCGGATAACGGCGGCCACACCCCCACCCCTTCCCTGGGCTCTCGGCTGATGCAGCACCTGAAATCCTTCTGGGCACAGCTCTACAAGGGGGACTCCTCCCTCTGGGCCCAGCCAGGTTTCAGTAATACATGCCAGGTCTGCCCTCTCGTCTAAAATTAAGTCCCGGACGAGAGGAGCTTTATGAACAACAGACCTGGCATTTAGCGACAACAGCCTGAGACCAGGGTCCTGACTACTTACGCCATCTGGTCTTGGAGTGGGACTCCTAGGGCCGGAAGGAGGGATCTCTGCAATGTAGTGAACCCTCCTTCCCCGGTAATGGCCTGCCCTAAAGTCCCCGCCGTATCTGCCCCTCCCTGTTACGACCGCAATACCCCGACCCTCTCCCGTGTCTCTGGCCCCCTCAACCACCCCCATGGCCCCCGCAACTCCCGGCAGGTCCTCCGAATCATACATACTCAAACACTCCCCCAAACAGTCCCCACGTAAAAGTTAAAAACACAAAATTTACAACAATATGGTCATAAAAGTGGGACATTCATTCATCTCATGCGTACCTCATACATAGCCCATACAAAGAGAGAAGAGAAAGATGAAAGAAAAGAAAGAAATTATAAATTGCGCAAAGTTAACTAATTTAAGGTGCGAGTTCAGGCAGTAAGAGATTGGCTCTCAATGTTCAAAATTGAAATGGCTAAGGACCAGTTATAGTTCAGATAGTATCTGTGGGGAAGTATCTTATAACCCCTCTCTTTTTCTATGACTTTGTTAGTCAAGAGGTCCTGTGGGGGTTCAAAACACACACGCAGTGTAATCCTCATCTGTCCACCCACAGTACAAGTCCAGAGTCTTCCTTCTGGTGGAAAAACCATTCCAAGAAGTTCCCAGAGGTACACCATTAAAAATAAATGGGAAAAGATGGAACAGGCGCTGTAATTGCCTAGAGACCCCGTCGTTGTTCCCAAAATGGCGCTAATAAGATAACATGTAAGATTTTTGAACCAAGACTTCAAGGGAAAAGACCTGAATACAAGACCATCATACCTACACCGGTGAAAATCAAAGTGTGATCGAAGCTGACGTCTTTCTATAAATATTGATGGGGGTGGTGGTGAGTGCTGGCTTTGTTGCCCAAAATTTGTCTAAGCCCCAAATTTCAAGTCTGGTGACATAAGGTATTCTGTTGCAAGCAGAGGAGCGAAGGACACTTCTCGTGAAATGTCACTGGACTTGCTCAATTGTATTAATGTCCAATATGCAGTGCAGGTTCCAGACAGATGAGCTGTATTTGAGAATTTGTCTAGCAAATGTACTGTACGATCTGTTTAGCAGGTTAATATTACCAGAGAAAAGCTACACAAGATTTGGTTAACAACTCTAAATGCCTTTTGGGCAAAATTATTACAGTGGGCTTAGATGATTAGATATGAGTACTCCAAGGTCCTTAACATAATGAGGGTCATCTACAAGGTTGTGTCCACCCAGCTTGCATTTTGTGTTCTTATATTTTTTTGCCAATGTGTAAGACAGAACATTTGTTGGTTGAGATTTGAAGTTGCCAATTGTTTGACCATTCTGACACATAGTCACGGTCTTTTTGAAGGAGAGCAGCATTGTTGGTGGTGTTAAATAATTTTGCATCATCACTTATTTGAGACAGCATATAAACAAACAAATAAATATAAAGTAATGTACAGATATAACAAAGAAAAATGGGTATAATAACAACAGAATAACTTGAAGAACAACAGCAATAAGGAACTTTATAAATCAACAGAGTCAAAATATATAAGCCAATAACAGAAAGATCACATGTCTTTAAAAGTTAAATAACACTCTAAGTAGAAAGGTCAATACAATACAAGACAGTTTGTAAATTTGGCACTGCAACTCTCAACAAAAAACTGCCTGTATGTATTGCCTGCCAAATGTATTAGTAAAAAGAATGAAAAAGCAGATTCAGTGTTAGTATTCACTTTATAAAAAATGTTAACATTGGGGAAAGGTTTGTAGAAAGTTAATTTATTTTATGTTATTGTTACTTCAGAATGCCTGTTTCTGATACAATCAAGAAATTATGTGCCCTTAGGTATAAATTAATCCAGTGATAAATAGCATACCCTTCCCTCCACAATCAAAGCCGAGGTGGTGCAGTGGTTAGGGTGCAGTACTGCAGGCCACTTCAGCTGACTGTTATCTGCAGTTCAGCAGTTCTAATCTCACTGGCTCAAAGTTGACTCAGCCTTCCATCCTTCCGAGGTGGGTGAAATGAGGACCCAGACTGTGGGGGCAATATGCTGACCGCTTAGAGAGGGCTGAAAGCCATATGAAGCGGTATATAATCTAACTGCTATTGCTATTGCTATAGAACAACTCAAAGAAGTAAAGCAAGGTGTTAAGTCCTCAGGGCTACGGCACCCATTGAAAGTCATGGCTGGCTCTTGATTGGCTAAGATGCGAGCAGCCAGCTGGCAGGAAAATGCAGCTGTTCTATTGGTTCAGTGTTTGACAGCTCCACTATAAAAGAGCTGTCAGCTGTCAAATGTTGCTGTTTGCCGGTTTGTGGTTCACCTTGCATTTTGCCTTGTTAACCTGTTAATAAAGGTTGTTGTTAGCTTCAACCTGCCTTGCCTCAGTTCCTGCCTGCCTCGTTCTCCCTACAGAACACTGGCGATGAAGGTGGGATCAGGACTGAGGTAAAGGAGAAGCAAAGTCACTAATAAGAGCTGCCTCAAGTCATAGGCGACGGGATGTTGCTTCAAGGCTAACTCCTCAGTGTCTGTCCTTCTAAGGATGGCTAGTCTGCCGGCATTCACGGCATTCAGCCCGGCCACTGAAACATGGGACGCCTTCCTCGAGCAGTTCAAGTGTTTCCTGGAGATAAACTACTTCAGTTTATCCAGTGGCCATAAAAGAGGATATTTCTTCAGTGCATGTAGCCATGAGATGTTTGGAATGGCTAGGGCTCTAGCCGCCCCTCAATCCATCCATTTGATGCCTTGGGAGACTCTTTTGGAGAAACTTAAAAACCATTACTCTCCAACTCCCTCACGCATATGTTATGTGTTTAGGCAGAGAACCCAGAGAGAAGAGGAATCTGTGAGCGACTACATGGCTTCCCTCAGAACAGCAGACCTGCACTGTGACTTCCTATACTTGACCATGCCCTGTTAGAATAGCTGGTTTATGGTATCAAAGACCTCAGACTTCAGCGACGCTTGCTGGCACGAAAAGAGCTGAGCCTTCAGGCAGCTGTGGATGAAGCCATGGCATATGAAATGTCACACAAATCCACCACAGAAATTCAGAGATTTCTGCCACCAGCCACCCATGCCAGCAAGGGCCATGCTGTTCACTATGAAGAAGGCGACAATGAAGACTTCTCTGATGAGGAAGAGGAGATTAGCCACCTCAAACTGGCCAGCAGAAAAAAACAGACTCAGGCTTTTTACCGCCTGAGTTGCAAAGTCAGTTTGCAGGTTCAAAGCCACAATATGCCATCATTGTGACAGGAAAGGACATTTAGCCAAGGTCTGCAGAGCTACAATGCCAATCTCTGAACCACCTCCGGAACATGCCTTGTCAAGACAATTCGCAAAAAGACTTCCCAAACACCACAAAGACTGCTTTACCATCTCAGGTGACCAGCAACACCCTGAATTGGCTATCATCCAGGCTTCCCTGACCAATACTACCATAAGATCTACCTGACCGTGCACATAGAGGGAGAGCCCTGCAAGATGGAAGTGGACACTGGCTCTTCCAAATCTCTGGTCTCTTGGGCTAATATCAAATGGATAGTGCCCAGCCTGACCAAAGCTCAACTCAGACAGTGCCCACTTTGCCTCAGAGACTGTCAAGGACAGCCAATACCCATTGTGGGTTGTGGCACATTCACCATAGCCGGCAAGAACTTCCGTGGGCCTCTTCCCCTCATCATTGAAGATGGCCATCTGCCTAGCCTCCTGGAGCTTGACTGGTTCTCCGCATTGGGGCTCAATGTCTCTGGCATCCACTCCACTGTTCCAGATGCCTTTGCTGCACTGGCCAGTGAGTTGTGGACGTGTTTGACTAGAAGCTTGGTAAAATAAGGGGACCCTCATTTCTTTTAATTTGGACCCCCAGGTGGCGCCAATACGTCTAAAACCCAGGAGAGTGCCATTTGCTTTTCACCCCAAGGTAGATTTAGAGCTAGATAAATTAATAACACAAGGAGTGCTTGAAGCAGTAGACCATTCCCCCTGGGAGACCTCTATAGTGATACCAATTAAGCAGGATGGCAGTATTAGAATTTGTGCAGATTATAAATGCTCAATTAATAAAGGATTGCAAGCCAACCCTTACCCAGTGACAGTGATACAACATCTGCCCCACTCATTGGGCCAGGGAAACGTTTTTGCCAAGCTGGACTTGTGTACCAGCAGCTCCAGGTGGACAAAGCCACTGCCATGGCTCAAACCATCGTAATACACTGGGGGGCTTTCAAATGTAAACACCTACAATTCGTGGTTAGTGTAGCCCCAGGCATATTCCAGAGCCTAATGGAGCAGATGCTCCAGGGGCTACCAGAGGTGGTCCCCTACTTTGATGACGTGCTTATCTCCACCTTAGATCAAGCAGAGCTTGTTGACAAATTAAGGGCAGTCCTGACCCGCTTCCGCCAAGTGGGACTGAAACTCAAGCAAAGAAATGCAGGATAGGGGTTCCCAGTGTAGAATTTTTGGAGTATCTAGTTGATTCCAAATGTCTTCACCCTACGCCATCCAAGGTAGACACAATTAAGAAAGCCCCTACGCCTTCTACCAAGGCAGAACTGCAAGCCTTTCTGGGGCTGCTTATTTTTTATTCCATTTTTTTACCCCATAAGGTGTTTTTGGAAGAACCTTTTCAAAGGCTCCTGAACTCCAAGACGCCATGGCATTGGGGGTCTAGGGAAGCTCAAGCCTTTAGGGCAGTTAAGGATATCCTTACATCCAAGGCTTCGTTAGTGCAGTACAGTGACCACTTACCATTAACATTGGTGTGTGATGTGTCACCTTATGGCATTGGGGCCATTCTGAGTCACATCCTGCCCAATGGCTCAGAGGCCCAAATCGCCTAGTATTCATGCACACTCTCAGCTGCTGAAAGAAATTACAGTCAGCTAGATAAAGAGGCCTTGACTACTGTAGCAGGGATAAAGCGGTATCATGACTACTTTTATGACTGTTTTTTCACTTAATGACTGATCATAAACCCCTTTTGGGTCTTCTGGCAGACTCCCCAATATTGTCTCCAAGGATGTCCAGATAGACAGTTTTTCTTGCTGCCTATAACTATCAGCTGCAATATAGGCCAGGAAAAGACTTAGGGCACACTGATGCCCTAGGCCGCTGCCCCTGCCAACACCAGTCTTGGACCCTGATCCTGCAACTTCAGTCCTCTTGATTGAGGATTTGCTCATGCCAATATCTGCCCGGGATATTGCCAAGCTCTCTGCCTCAGACCCTATTCTAGCTGAGGTCTTGGACTGGGTGCACAGGGGGTGGCCACAGGGGCCAGTGGATCCTGGGTTTCACCCCTACTATATAAGACAGCATGATCTGTCTGTCCTTAATGGGTGCCTGTTATGGAGCAATAGGGTGGTAGCCCTCCCAAAGCTGAGGTCCCCAATCTTAAGCTGCCTGCACAATGCTCATCCAGGCACTGTGCGCATGAAGGCTTTGGGCCAAAGCTATGTGTGGTGGCCAAAGATTGACCAGGAAATAGAAGTCTGGGTAGCCACTTGCAGCAGTGCTAGAAATCTAGGCTGGCTCCCCCCCTCTGTGCCCATGAGGGCATGGGACATGCCCAGGCTCCATGGGCATGAGTCCATTTGGACTTCACCAGCCCGTTCCTGGGACAGAACTTCTTAGTCCTTGTAGATGCCCTACTTGAAGTGGTTAGAGCTGGAACCTAATGCCCTCCACCACTTTGGATGCCATAATTAGGGTGCTGGGAGGCTATTTGTGACCCATGGGTGCCCAACTTGGTGGTGTCTGACAACGGACCCCAGTTCATGTCAGCATCCTTCCAGATGTTCTTGGGCCAGCATGGTATATGACACGCCCATACCCCCTGTGGAAATAGCATGGCAGAATGAACTGTCCAGTCAGTTAAAGAGGCATTGGGCTGCCTGAGGCAGGGAATTGGCATGACAAGGAGTCCCAATACCTCCTGGCACAGCATACAATCCCTTGTCCACTCACCAAGCAAAGTCCCGCAGAACAGTTATGGGTCATTGGCTCCAGACAATCCTGGACTCATTACACCCTGGTTATGCAGCAGAGCAAAGCCTCATCACAGGCGACTCCACAGAGACCCTGTCTATGCCCCAAACTACAAGACCAACCCAATGTGGCTGCCCGGACAAATCACGCAACTAACTGGACCCTACTCTTATAGGGTCCACCTCAGCGATGGGCGAATGTGCCACCACACACATCAACCAACTCAGATGGTGGACCACAAATGCAGCAGACCAGCACCTAGGGTAGGCCCAATCCTGCCCCGAGGAACTAACACCGACAGAGGCTTGTCCAGCACAACCCGAGTCATACACCCCCCCCCACTGATGCATTCTCATCGCCAGGTTTACCAGAGAATCCGGTCAGCCCCACTGTGGTCAAGTTTCACACCGACACAGCTGTGCAGTCTCCAGAAGTTCCACAGGATGCTCCATCAGCTCCTCCTCCTTTGGCCACCGCCCTGAATTAAGACGATCGGGGTGGAGCCGATGCCGGCCGGTGTACTTGGCTGACTATGCATGTGCTAACTGGGAGGAGAGGGGTGTTAAGTCCTTGGAGCTACGGCACCCATTGAAAGTCATGGATGGCTCCTGATTGGCTAAGATGCGAGCAGCCATTCGGCGGGAGAATGCAGCTGTTCTATTGGTTCAGCGCCTGCCATCTCCACTATAAAAGAACTGTCAGCTGTCAAATGTTGCTGTTTGCCAGTTCGTGGTTTGCCTTGCATTTTGTCTTGTTAAACTATTAATAAAGGTTTTGTTAGCTTCAACCTGCCTTGCCTCAGTTCCTGCCTGCCTCGTTCTCCCTACAGAACACAAGGTCAGAAGATGTGGAGAGGCCTGGCCCATAGATTTGCCAAGAGTCAGACACGACTGAAGTGATAACACCATAATCATCATCCTTCTCTGACCTATAGGAAAGTGTTGAAAATGGTTCCTGTTTTTTACAAGCAGAAATAAAGTTTTAAAGTTTTTTTAAAATAAATACAGAAAAAATGTATTTGGAGACATTTTGGCTCCAATTAATTTCAAATTAATGTAGACAATGCTACTCTAATGGTGCAAATCTAATGACAGAAAGTGAATATGAACTAAAGAGCCTCTTGGTGCAGGTGAAGGGGAGAGTGTGAAAGTTGGCTTGAAACTCAACGTTAAGAAAACTAAGATTATGGCATCCAGTCCTCTCAATTCCTGGCAAATAGATGAGGAAGAAATGGAGGTTGTGAGAGATTTTATTTTCCTGGGCTCAGGATCACCGCAGATGTGGACTATGGCCAAGAAATTAAAAGACATTTGCTCCTGGGGAGGAAAGCAATGGCAAATTTAGACAGTATACTAAAAAGACATCACCCTGCTAACAAAAGTGCTTAGAGTCAAGGCTATGTTTTTCCCAGTTGCAATGTATGGCTGTGAAAGTTGGACCATAAGAAAGGCTGAGTGCCAAAGAATTGAGGCCTCAGCCTTTCTTATGGTCCAACTTTTGAACTATGGTTTTGGAGAAGACTCCTGCAAGTCCATTGGATTGCAAGGCAATCAAACCGGTCAGTCCTATAGGAGATCAACCCTAACTGCTTTTTAGAAGGCCAGATCCTGAAGATGAAACATAAATACTTTTGCCATCTAATAAAAAGGAAGGACTCACTGGAGAAGAGCCTAATGCTGGGAAAGATTGAGGGCAAAAGAAGAGGGACGACAGAGAATGAGGTTGCTGGATGGAGTCACTGAAGCAGTAGGCGTGAGCTTAAATTGACTCCGGGGGATTGGAGAGAACAGGAAGGCCTAGAGAAACATTGTCCATGGGGTCACAATGGGTCTGACATGACTTTGCAACTTACCACAACAATGTAGGCAATCTGTTCTCACTCCCTTTCTATACCACGGTGACAAAAATAAAAAAGGTTAGTTATACAAGTCTATTAAAATTTTTGAAATGCAATATAGGAATTTCTTTGAACCGTCTGAAGTTCTGTTAAAAGTCTGAGTCTATTTTCCTGAGTTAAGGGTTTTTGTTTGTTTGTTGATTTCTGCTGTTGAAATCAATCCTGCAAAATGATTTTGGCTGGACTATGTGCTAATGTTTTAGATAGCACCTGCCTTTTAAACATATTGTATCTCCAGTGAAATATTTGCATTTGGCAGAAAAAATATGTGATACATTCAAACATTATTCTTTTTCTTTCATCTCAATTTTAATTCCAAAGAACTTTTTTTCCCTGCCAATTCATTAAAAACTTAATATCTTTTGATGACTGACAGTATAAAATGAATAACATAATTTCTTAAAGAAATGCTATTGCTTATTACAAGAAACACTGACTCCATAAGAGTGATTGAAAAGCTGTCATCTTTATTCTCATTGAGTTATGATATCAGGCATACAACAAATAAATTTATTGATTGGGAAAGGTATACAAAGGTACAGGAAAGCAATTCCCTACTTTTATCCTGTAATAAGTTATTGACCTTCTCAAAGAAGAAAATGAGCAGTAAATTCGGGCAATTCTAGTGCCTTCCATAAAGGATTAAATCTAAAGAATATCAGTCTAGAGACCATGATTTTCCTTTATTTGTTTGATAATTTGCCTACTGTTCTGGAATTTTTATGTTTGTAGATCAAACATTTGGTGCATGTAAATTATTTATCTTCTATAGAGAAATATGGCTGTAAATATTATAGGTTGGCAAATATTAAAATTCTGGAAGACAATGTGATATATTGCCTCAACATATATTTCTGTTTTATTGTTCTATATGTGCGCTAAACAACTTAAATCTTGGAGGCACTATTTTGTATTTATTCATATGCACTATACAGTTTAGATTAAAAGAACTATGGATATTCTAACTAGTGTAGTATCACTAGAGAAGAAAAATAGATATGTAATCTAGGCCAATATGTAAGTGACATCCAGCTGGTTTTTTGTCATTTGATATATATTATGGGTATGACCATATGTAGTATCCATTCACATCCATAATTTACAGAGAAAATTGGCAATCAGTATCATTTAAAAAAAGCAAAACACAAATTGGAAAATATACTAGTAATTAAAGTCATTACAGACTTACTCAAGGGCATCTCTGTTTGTGCAACTCTGGTACTGAATATACAACACCAGATTGAAACCTTAAAGAGATACTGAAATCCTTTGCAACAAAAATCCCAAGAATCTTATGGCATCTTAAAGACTAATTACTGTTATTACATATGGGCATACTACAAGAAGCTGAGATACTATTCCCAAGAAATTACAAAAAACATAAAAACTGATGACTTGAATTCGGAATTTCTTCACGTGCTCTGATTTTACATTTATGCACTCATTCCATTTGAAAGATTCTTTGAAGATCCCAATTCTAGAGGACAACCTGGTCTCTCAAGAACAGTAAATATCAGATGGATGGATGGATGGAGATGGATGGATGGATGGATGGATTGGTGTGTGTGTGTGTGTGTGTGTGTGTGTGAGTGGATAGATGGAGTGATAAATACAAAGATTACAGACTATTAATAGATATGTTTTGCATTCTAAGAACATTGCTTTAATTGAGATCAAGTACATTTTACTTATTATTCATGTTTGATAGTTGGGCTATGTGTCAGGCTCCAAAACTCAAGAAAGACACACTGAGGTCTTATTAAGCAGTTTCCTTTATTGTTCCTCACCTATAGACAAAAACCTTGCCAAACTCCATGCCCATTAAATGTATATTCTGAGAACTCCTATGAAAGGGGCTATTTTGATTCTCTTCTATACAAACTATCTGAACTTCACTGTCTTTTGGTCCTCTAGAATCACTTCCTACCTCCTGGGAATTTGGACTACATTCCATCATATCAAGTGATGTGATGGCTAATACAGATTATTTTAGAAATAAGGAATACAATCAAAGCTTATCTTTCTCATCTTTCCTAATACCTTTTCCAATTCATATCTATGATTTATCACTTATGATTCATGATTGTAACTATGATCTATGACCTATCACACTGCTATTTGTATATACACCAAGAGTATATGTACTGGAAACAATTTCCTTGTGTACCCAATTATACTTGGCCAATAAAGAATTCTATTCTATTCTGTTCTGTTCTGTTCCGTTCCGTTCCGTCCCATTCCATTCATCAGAGACAAGATAGCTCTTACATTTCTTCATATTATCCATAACTGCTACTGATGTCAAAGATTAAAATCACTGCATAAAGAAATCAGGGAGGAAGGAATGGATATTCTGCCTTCTCTTTATTTATAACTATACGTGGACAATTTAATGCATAATTAGCCTAAAGTCCTAGTGTGCTTGTAGTGGAAATAATAGATGAATCCTTCAGTTCTCTTTTTCTTTATAACTTTATTGCATGAGGAATGCAGAGGCATAATTTTTAAAATGTTGGATGGTAGTTTCAAGAGAAGCATCATTATTTCTTGTATACACATACCCTTTTGCCACAGTGTCGAATCTGAATGAAAACATGCAAACATGAAGAAAATCCAAATTAAAATTTAAAAGGATGTGAATACACAATGCAAGCAATATTTTTTTTCAGAGAGAGAAGGAGGGAGGGAGGTAGAATTATCTAAATAAGAACCCTCTGTCTTTAGTGTTGGGTGTTTGTGTTGATCCCAATCTTGGACATATTCGTTTGTCATATTCATTTGTTCAGACATGAATGATTACATACTGACCCTAATAATTACCATGTTATAATTACCATGATGTCTTCCATGGACATGTTCCAATCCTGATATAGCTATTCATAGCTATGAATAGCTACTAAATTTGGTTTCTAGTCTATCAACCAAATATATCTGAATACAAAACCTGGTTGGCGTAATAGGAAGAAGGCTGGTTACTGTGTCTAAGGAAGGTCTAGGATATACATTTCCCCACTCCTACTCCAGGTAATACTCTTGCTGTTGCTTCTAGGTATGATGGATTGAGCATTTATGTCTCGCAGCCTATAAATCCATTTTTAAATTAAAATATAAAATAAAGTAAATGTGTGGTAAAAAAATGTCAAGCTGGTGGTCAGGATGTTGTGATTGAAACTAATTTTTATTATTATATTTGTGATGTACCTTAAAGTGCTATGCATCTTCAATTGGCATACCAAGACACCATCTTGACTTTTTTACCTTATTTTCTTAGTTATGTTAGTATTAGTGTGCAGACTGTATCACCCACAACTGCTTCTGATTATGTGGAAGGGTGAGCAAATACTTTGGCAATATAGTGTATTATAGCTAGTCCACTCCAAAAGACCTCTGGGTGGCTTACAACAACTACAATTAAAACATAATTACAGGGATTAACAAGAGTTGACCTTCAGACATAAACCACTATGGCAACATCCCTATTTCTTTTTCTCATAGTCTAGAGTTAATGCACAGAGAAAAGTAATAAAATAACATTGTTCATATCAAACAGAAAATCTGAATCAGAAGCTGCTGCTTTATTCCCCTCCAGCTGTATATACATATTTCAGCAACTAGTACAAAGGAAAAATAAAATAAAATAAATACAGGTACTGTTTATATCTTCAGGTTAGTAACATGAAAATAAAGTGTTACTGGACTTCATTCTCATATTATACAAACAAAGGTAAAAATAGGTTAGATATTCTGTTGTTTTTGGAAAAATTTCAGAACAGAAAATACCATCAGAGTGTTATATATGGAGGATATATATGCTGTAGATCATATTCTAAGATGAAACATATGATTATTTTAACTATATTCTTGTCATGGTTTACATATAATAAATTTATCTTTATTCTATAATGTTTATATTGCAGCTGGTTTCATCACAAATATAGCAATGTTCTCCATATTCATGGAATCTGATGAGAAATAAATTAAATGAATAGATAATAAATAATTCAAACAATTAGTTCCCAGTTTGCATAAATTCCCATAAAACTCTCCAACTTCAGGATTTTAAGATGGGTTGATTTTACATAAAAGGATTAAGAATACCTATAGATCTATTGCTGCTACACCTCACCTATATGAGCTATCCTGTGTTTATAGACATCATCATGAGAAAAGCATTCTCTTTTTGGATCTTTTTTGCTTTGTGAGCCTTGTAATCTTTGTCCTTTCTTGGTTTATTTATTTATATATTTACAATATATGCGGAACAATGTTAGTCCCTCTGAATCATAGTGTGTGGTTTTGTTTTGTTTGCCTAACTTTACCTCCACAGTTCTTTCAAATAATGAAGTCTTGTTGGCATTTGTGTGTGGCAGAGGTGGGTTCTTACCGGTTCAGCCGAGTAGGTAGTAACTTGACCGGACACGCCCCTGAACCGGTTCTATTGACAGCACTATAGAAGCATTTTTCACTATTGTGCATGTGTGCATCAAGCACTCACATGTTCACAATGTGCGTCCCTGAGCGAACCGGCAATAACAGAAGCCCACTCCTGGTCTGTAGTAAGGTAACAAAAGCACTATGTCATATCAGCCCTTTAAGGTTGTCACTCTAAAGTCACTCTCTGGTATTTACAGTGTTAAAAGGTTTTGTCTGCCTGTCATTCCCAATCATTAATTGATTCAGGATTCATATCCTCATAATTAATTATTAGAATGTCTCTTTCTGGCTCTCTCTCTCTCTCTCTCTCACACACACACACACACACACACAAACACGAACACATTGTTTGCTGTTGATGTTTACTGATAGATTGAATCAGGGGTGAAGCAGGGATGCTTCAAATTTTAGCAAGGGGTTCTTTGCCCAATTGCTGGGTGGGTGTGGCCTAGTCAGCCTCCTGCACCATGATGGGGGAAGGGTTTGCCCTCCCCAGGCTCCGGAAGCTTTCCTTGAGTTTCCAGGCTCTGGAAACCCTCTGGAGGCTGGAAACAGGCAAATTTCCCACCTTTCCAAACTTCTGCACGGGCCCTGCATTTTTTTTTTTTTGTTCTTTAAAGATTTTATTGGTAAAAAGAAAATACAACATCCATAACTTGTAACAAACAATACAACTACATTTCGAGATATTCCCATACTATCAAATCATTATAAACATCAAAGGTTAGGTATCTTTCCCTCCCTCTTTTCTTCCCTCCCCCCCTTACTTCCTTCTCCCCTGCCTTCCCTCCTTTCTTTTCTCCTTTCCTCCTTTCCTTCCCCGTCCTTTCTCTCCCTCGGTCCCCCCCTCCTTCTCACATACCTTTCCTCCTTCCCTGCCTCTTTCCCTCCTCCTTCCTTTTAATCTCCCTCCTTTCCTCCCTCCTTCCCTCCTTCCTTTCAACTCTCCTTCTCTCTTTCTTTCCCTCCCTCTTTCCCTCTTTACTACCCTCTTCTCTTCCCTCCCTCCTTCCTTCCCCAGTTTTTCCTCTTTCTCCTCTCCTTCTTTCTTCCCACCTTCGTTCCCTTCTCTTCTTTCTCTTCCTCCTCTTTATCCTTCCCCCTTCTTCTGCCTTTCCTATTCCTCTCCTTTCTCCTCTCCATCCTGACTTCCCTACTGCCCTCCCTCCCTCCCTTCTAACCTTTATTACATTTGCATATTTCCCTCTGCTGAGGACAACCTGGTTTTCTTTCCCTTTCCTTGCTTGAAGAGGCAAGGATTATAAGTCCTCTCGCCTCATCTAAAATGAAGTTTGATCGCTAATTTCATGCAGGTAATTATAGCGGATTTCCTATCAGCTTTTTAAAGTTTTCCCAACATTGTAGCGTAACAAAATTGCTCGACGGTGGGTTCTCGCCCCTGATACATTTCTCCTTTCGTTTATCTCTCAGTTGTGTATATTGTTCATTTGAGTTATTGGTTTAATCGTATTAGGTTAGCCAGCTATCTCTTTTTATGTCTAGGTCTTCACTGACTCATCAAGCCATTTGTATAGCTTCTCCCAGACTGTATAAAAGTCTGTGTCTTCTTTGTCATTAATTCTCATCGTCAGTCTGTTCATTTCTGCTAGTTCTAAAATTTTATTCATCACCATAGTGTTGGTGGGGGCATTTTCACTCTTCCAGCACTGTGCGTAAACAATCCTTGACGCTGTCAGAATATGGACTAGGAGGTATTGGTCAGATTTGCAAATTTTTTGATCTATTATTCCTAATAAGAAAGTTTCCGGCTTAAGGCATAGTTTAATTGAGAGGATTCCATTCAGCCATCCTAGTATTTGCTTCCAATATGCTTTGGCTACCGGACACGTCCACCACATATGGTAGTACGTGCCCAGCACCGTTTTACATTTCCAGCATATGGCCGAAACTTTTGAAGACATTTTCGCCAGTCTTGTCGGTGGAAGATGCCAGCGGTAGAACATTTTATATATATTTTCTTTATAGGCCGTCGACTTTGTCAATTTTAGGTTCCATTCCCAGACTCTTTCCCAGTCGTCTAGGTCTATTGTGTGGCCAATGTTTTGGGCCCAGGTTACCATGACTTCTTTTACCCTTTCTGCTTCCATTTTTCGAATCAGTAAGCAGTTGTATATTTTTGAAATTAATTTCTCATCTGGTCCAATTAAAATTTTATCTAATTCCTGGTTCTTGTTCTGGAAGCCAGGTTGTGCTAGATCGAATTTGTGTTTGTTTTGAATTTGGAGATATGGCCACCAATCAATGTTTATTCCCTTATCAGCCAAATTTTCCCTGGGGTTTAGTTTGTTTTGGTCGTCTAGCAACTGTTGGTAGGTAACAATTTTATCCAAGTTTATCAAATTCGGGTATATCAGGGCTTCCGTCGGAGATATCCATTTAGGTAGTTGCGTGTAGTATCTCCTTCTAATTTCGAGCCAGTCCTTAATCAATACCCCCCTTAAATGGTGACTACTAAAATAATTGTGAATTTTATTTCCCTCGCACCATAGGTAGTTATGCCACCCGTATTGCAGGTCGTGGCCCTCTATTGTTAAGATTCTTTTATTAGCTAACATTACCCATTCTTTTATCCACATAGTTGTTGCTGCTTGGTGATATGTTTCCATTCCGGTAATCCCATTCCCCCTTGAGTTCTTTTATCCTGCAGGTGCATATATTTTATTCTGGGCTTTTTACCATTCCATATAAAGTTTCGAATCATTTTGTCCAAATCATTATAAAATTTTCCCCTAGCTTGACCGGTGCCGTTTGAAAAAGGTAGAGGATTTTTGGCAGAACATTCATTTTAATTACTGCGACTCTTCCCATCAGTGATAGTTGTAGTTTTGACCAGGTTTTAAGTCCTTTTGGGTATTCTGTAACAACTTATCATAGTTGTCTTCTTTTATGGAAGAGCATTTCGCAGACAGCCAGATCCCTAAATACTTAATTTTTTTAGTTACCTTTAATTCCATTGTTTCCTCTAGTTCTCCAATCTGGTTTTTGGGGAAGTTTTTTATAATCATTTTTGTTTTTTCCTTGTTATTTTTAAACCGGCCACACACCCAAAGTTCTCAATGTCCTTCATCAAATTCGGTCCTGAAAGTAAGGGGTCTTCTATGATAAAGACCATGTCATCCGCGAAGGCCTGTACTTTATATTGTTCTCTTTTTATGGTCAAGCCCCTAATTTCCTGATTTGATCTTATCCGATTTAAAAGGACCTCTAGTGACGTAATAAATAGTAGTGGGGAGAGCGGGCACCCTTGTCTAACACCCTTTCCAATTTGTATCTTCTCCGTTAGTTCCCCATTGACTATAATATTTGCAGATTGCCGTGAATATATAGATTCTATAATCCTAATAAATTTATCGCCAAATTACATCATTTTTAGTTGAGTGGTTAGAAAGTTCCAATCTAGGTTATCAAAGGCTTTCTGAGCGTCGACAAAGATTAATGCGAGTTGTTTCTCGGATCTTGTTTGATAGAATTCCAAGGTATCAATTATTATTCTTGTATTGTTTCTAATATGTCTTTTTGGGAGAAAGCCGTTTTGATCCGAATGTATTTACCTGCATCCAAAATCGGCCACATGGGAACTACTGAGAGGAGCAGGGTAGGTGGGGCCAGCCAGGAGTGGGATTTGGGGGTTCTCCAAATGCACAGAGTTTTAGCTAGGGGTTCTCCTGAACCCCTGCGAACCACCACCAGCCCACCCCTGGATTGAAGTGAGTAGCAAAAGTGCATTAACCATTTGATTAAAAAATGTTAGTGGAGATTCAATATCATGATCAGATGAAAGCCTAATCATGTTCATGTTACTTATACAGAAGTTTCATCTTTATCTAAAATATAAGAAAATTGAGACATGCATAATTCTTCGTTATCTCCTGTGTGTTTTGCATTAAAATTATTCAGGCATGCTTATTAATTTAATGGAATTTAGTTATTTGATATAAATGCTGAGTATTTACCTGGTCTAAAAAGGAACCCTTTAAAAATTATCTCTTTGATCCTTTATCTTTTTTAAAAGTCATTGTCATATGTTTTGCATTTAAACAACCATTTAAAGTTATTAGAATTTTGAAAGGCCTATGATATATCATCCTTTTAATCATACTATTAATTATAGAATGTTTTAAAATGTAATAAAGATTTAACTGTACAACCAAAAACTCCATAGTATTTTTTTTTCCAGTATGGAAGTGAATACCGACCTTCTTTACTTCTGCTTTTGCCATAAGGGAATTTTGGTCATATATGGGGGAAAATCAATTTTATAGTCCCTATGGTGAAATTTAAAAGAGACAAGGAGAAGAAAAAATACCTTGCCTAATTGAAGAAGGGAATCATTTCCTTTTTCCAATTGAAGAAAAATAAGAATAATTTTATGAAATCTAATATAAATGTAACTTAGAATGGAAGCAAAATTGAACCCTACAGACTTGCAGTATCAGATGAAATCTATTAAGGATAAAGTTTGAAACCCACTTTGGCCCTTTCTAATCAAGTGATTGATTGGTGGAAGCATTAGCATTTGGAAAAAAAATAGACTGAATGGGCTATATGTATAATATACGAATACCTTTTACTAAACCAGATTATTCCTCACTATGGGATTTGCTCTGTTCATCTCACCTTAATTATCTATTTTAAAGGACTACTGGGTTTAAGCTAAAATATGACATTTAAGGAAAATTAATTTTTCCTTCCCTAGGGATAGGAGAGGAAACATCAGGAGCTAAGCTTCCGTCAATTAACATGTCTGAGGTAAAAATGATAGAGCTAATTATAGGTGGGAGGCGGGTGGATGGGCCTATCACACACATAATGGCCAAATTGATCAATGATGTATAAAGGCAAATATCTCTTCAATGGTAGTTTTTACACTGTCAATTTTAGCAGAGGCTAACGAAAGCTAAGTGATTAAAATATTTTAAGTTCTGGAGACATTAAGATCGCAATGTCTGTCTATTCTTTTATAGCTATAACTGGATCTCGTATTTTTAGGATAGTGTGTATGTATGTGTGTGTGTGTGTGTGTGTGTGTGTGTATATATCTTCCACACTTCCATTCTCTGTCATTAGGCTCGTCACAAGAGTCCAAATACCAGGGGTTGTGACTTTAAGTGTGTGTGTGTGTGTGTGTGTGTGTGTGTGTGTGTGTGTGTATATATATATATGTATATATATATATATATATATATATATATATATATATATATATATATATATATATATATATATATATATATATATATATTTAAAGTCACAACCCCTGGTATGCCCAAATATGGGAGGAAGGTCACACTTCCACTCTCTGTCTTCGGCTCGTCACAAGAGACCATCCAGACAGAAACCCAATATTTTTTATTAATAGAGCACAGGTTCGATTCCCAACAAGGGTGTGGCTAGCTGATGAGAGCTAAATAGCTTGAAATAGAACTATACTAGTCTCCCTTTATTTATTTATCAGCATAAATATAACATATATATATATATATATATATATATATATATATATATATATATATATATATATATATATATATATATATATAAAATATTATTAAAATTATTACACACACACACCACACACACACACACACACACACACCGTGTTTTCCCTAAGACAAGACCCTCACACTTCTTCTGCGACTGCTTGCCACTGCTCAAAAGTTTCTCCCCCAACCTCCGTTTCTCCATCAGAGCCTTCTGCAAAGCCCTATGCAAACAGGCTCTGGATTGATGCATGTGGCACCTTCTACCCTCCATTTTGCCATCAGAGGCCTCCCAGAAAGCCCTCTGCAAACAAGGAACAAGGTCCTGATTGATGCGCATGGCACCCCAAGCCTCCATTTCACCATCAGAGCCTTCTAGAAAGCCCTCTGCAGCTAATAACAGAGTTCTGGATTGATCCAGAGCTCTGTTATCAGCTGCAGGTGGCTTTCTGGAAGGCTCTAACAGTGAAACAGAGGCTGGGGAAAAGTGTGTGAGTGGTGGCAAGCGGCCATAGAAATAGGTTGGCAGTGGGCTCCTGCTGGGTGGGGTTGTCAGTGCTGCCATGGTGAGGTGAGTCAATAATTAGATTCACCTGAAAAGAATAATCTGGAATACTGTATTTTTGATGGCATGTTTTAAGGTAACTATTGCATAACTTTGGGATGTGTTAAAATCTATTTTATCTCAAAACATAAGCATAAATTGAGTAAATTGAACTTGCAGAAAGCTGGGTTAAAATTTGAAGAAATATGATTAACAAGCAATTTCCCATTCAGCGGGTCACATGCTCGACCTCGTATTCCTCTTGGAGCAGTGGACTTGTGATCTTGGTCTGAGGGGTAATGAGATCATACCCCTGTCGTGGTCAGACCACTGCCTACTGAGGCTTGACTTTCAGAGGCCAGACCCCCACTGTAGGGAGGAGGAACCGACCAGGTGGTTCCGCCCCAGGCGACTTATGGACCCTTTGAGGTTCCAGACGGAGCTTGGGGTTATTCCTGATACTCTCGCCCACAGTTCGGTGGAGACTCTGGTTGCTGCCTGGCACTTGGCAGCATCGGAGTCCCTTGACCGGATTGTGCCACTACGGCCCCTCCGGGTCGGCGGATCCCGGAGGCCTCCTTGGTTTACTGAGGAGCTCCGGGAGAGGAAGCGCCGGAGGAGATGCCTAGAGCACCTATGGAGGTCCGATAAATCCGAATCGAACCGAGCACTCTTAACAACCTGCACCAAGGAATACATCAGGGCATTGAGGACAGCAAAAAGAACGTATATTGCCACCTTGGTTGCGTCCGCTGAGTCCCGCCCAGCCGCCCTATTTAGGATAACCCGCTCCCTCCTAAATAGGAGGGATACGGGGGACTCCTTGCAGGGTAGGGCTGAGGATTATGTCCAGTTCTTAGCGGACAAAGTTGCTCGGTTTCGGTCGGATTTGGACTCCACCTTTGCAGATCCAGCCGAGGCACAAGGGGATAAATTGGTAGACCATCTCTGGGTTGAGTTTCAGGATGTTGCCCCTGGGGATGTGGACAAGGCCATAAGAGCTGTGAGTGCCTCCACTTGTGTACTGGACCCGTGTCCCTCCTGGCTGGTTGCCAACAGCAGTGAGGTGACACGAGGCTGGATCCAGGCGGTCGTTACCGCCTCCCTTCGGGAGGGGCACTTCCCCGCCGCACTTAAAGCGGCGGTGGTGAGACCCCTCTTGAAGAAACCATCTTTGGATCCAGCCGTTCTCAACAATTAGCGTCCAGTCTCCAACCTCCCCTTTGTTGGGAAGGTTGTTGAGAAGGTGGTGGCCTTCCAGCTTCAACGGTCCTTGGAGGAAGCTAGTTACCTTGACCCCTTCCAGTCCGGCTTCAGACCTGGTTACAGCACAGAAACCGCTTTGGTCGCATTGACCAATGATCTCTGGAGAGCCAGGGATGGAGGCCATGCCTCCATCCTGGTTCTCCTTGACCCTCGGCGGCTTTCGATACCCATCGACCATGGTATCCTTCTGCGACGACTGCGGGAGGTGGGGGTGGGAGGCACTGTTTTGCAGTGGTTCTCCTCCTACCTCTCGGACAGGTCGCAGTCAGTGTTGGTTGGGGGGCAGAGATCAACCCCTAGGCCCCTAACATATGGGGTGCCGCAGGGTTCGGTCTTATCCCCCCCTACTATTTAACATCTACATGAAACCGCTGGGCGAGATCATTCGGAGGCACGGGATAAGATACCACCAATACGCAGACGATACTCAGCTGTATCTGTTGCCAACTCAATGAAGCGGTGGACGTGATGAACCGGTTTCTCGAAGCCGTTAGGGACTGGATGAGAGCTAACAAACTGGTACTCAACCCGGAGAAGACCCGAGTGGCTGTTGTGTTTCCCTCCCAATAATTTGGCTAGTGTTCCATCACTCAGGCTGCGGGGCCAAATTTTATACCCCTCAGACAGGGTTCGCAACTTGGGAGTCCTCCTGGACCCACAGCTGACCTTTGACCACCACCTGTCGGCTGTGACCAGGGGGGCATTTGCCCAGGTTCGCCTGGTGCGCCAGTTGCGACCCTACCTGAACCGGGAGGCTCTCACAACGGTCACTCGGTGCCCTTGTGACCTCTAGGCTGGAATACTGCAACGTGCTCTACATGGGGCTGCCCTTGAAGAGCATCCGGCGACTTCAGCTAGTCCAGAATGCGGCCGCGCGAGTGATTGTGGGCGCACCGCGGTTCGCCCACATAACACCTATCCTCCGCGAGCTGCGCTGGCTACCTGTTGATCTCCGGGTGCGCTTCAAGGTGCTACTTACCACCCATAAGCCCTCCATGGTAGTGGATCTGAGTACTTGAGAGACCGCCTCCTGCCAATTACCTCCCTACGACCTATTAGATCACACAGATTAGGCCTCCTCCAAGTTCCATCCGCCAGTCAGTGTCGACTGGCAACTACGCGGAGGAGAGCCTTTTTCAGTAGTAGCTCCGACCCTTTGGAACGATCTCCCCATAGAGATTCGCACCCTCACCACCGTCCAGACCTTCCGCACAGCCCTCAAGACCTGCTATCCCGTCAGGCCTGGGGATAAAGATTACTAATCCGTCCCCACCCGAATGATGAATGAATGTTGTGTTCTATTTTTACTTATGTATTGTCCTCATGTCTTGTCTTGTATTCCCCCTCCCCACAATTGTAAGCCGCACTGAGTCCCCTCAGGGAAAAGGGGCGGCCTATAAATATAAACAATTCAATTCAATTCAATTGAGAAAACGTGATTTTTTCATAGAAAAGCACACATTTTCTAATCTAGCATCTCTCTCTTCTTTCCCCTCTGTCTCTTTCTCTCCCTCTCCTTCTCCCTCTCTCTCTCTTATTGAAGTGATTTACTTTGCCTAACTTTCTCACGATAGCTAGGGAGAGTCTATATATTGTGAGAAATATCAACCAATTTTATAAAAAAGGTCCTTCATAACACTGGAATAGCAATACCAATAGGACTTATATACTGCTTCATAGTGCTGTATAGACCTGTCTAAGTGGTTTACAAAGTCAGCATATTGCCCCAACAATTTGGACCTACATTTTAACAACCTCAAAAAGATGGAAATCTGCATCAGTCAGGATCAAACTCCTGGTGGTGAGCAGAGTTAGTGTGAATAAGGTTAGTGATCCCTTGGTAATGCAAATATTTCAGTGGTATTACAAGATTACTAGTAAGTGACTTATTATGTTTCTTTGTCTATTTCTGGCTAACTTGTCACCTTGCAAAGATAATCCACATCTTAGTAGTATCATAATACAGTTGAGAGCCCTCTGCTCTTGCTATTTATGTAAAGAAAGGCATAGTAAGTCTTTCTGAGCTATTACAGCTATTAATCAGTTTAGTAATTCTTTGTGAATAGGAGAACAGAGAGTCTATATTGGGGGTATGCTTGGCCCAAACTACCTTTCTAACTTTCGTTCTAAAGTGAGATTTGAATATAGGGCTTCCTAAACTCAATAATATTCATTAGGTGACACTAATTTGTGTTGATTAGATGGCACAATTTATTCCTGAATCTTCAGTAGCTGAGAACCCCACTAAAATTTAAGAAGAATGAAATCAACTTAGTAAGATCTGGAAATGAGACCTAATTTTCCAATTGAAATATATAAAATACTATTTGGTTTCACAACTCAAAGAACACAGAGAATGATGCAGTAGAAATTCGAGCAATTACCTTGCTAAAATATACAGAATAACTTATCTATTTTTAAAAAAAAATGTAAGAAATGGGCTTATGCTGTCAATGGGCTTGGTAAATGCTTAGTGTATTCTTAATACCTTACATTTACTACATGAAGTTTCTGTGTCTGTTGCCTGTCAGACCTTCATGTATAAGTACGCCCTAGAAATGTCAGCAATATGGTTCATTTACTTGGTACAAATAAATGTAACCTATTTGACTATCATGTATTTTTCAGGGCAAAGTAAAGACCCTCGCCCTAATCCTAACCTTGGTGACCAACTCAGATTGGATCCTAAAACAATATAATTTTTTCTTTCCTCTATCCAAATACAGAGGACCTTTATGCTGATCTACTCTAATGCCTTATCTCTGACATAATACTGTGTTTCCTAAAAATAAACCCAATCTTATTTTTTGGGAGGGGGCTCTAAAAAGGCACTGAGACTTATTTTGGGGGATATCTTATTTTTTTCCATGTATGGGATGCCCACTTCTTCTGCTTGATGTAACCTCAACAAGGCAGGAGGCCATGCAGTGTGCCAGTACCGCTGCCATGAGGCAGGGGCTCACATACCCACGCCAACTTATCTCAGGGCCTCCACAGCCAGGCCATCCATGCCCTAATATCTGACTCGCAGTGGCGCCTGATGCACATGGTTGTTGGTGCTGCCACCACAAGACTGTTATGTATGTGGATGATCTCACTGCGAGGGCCCTGAGGTAAGCTGGTGAAGGGCGCATGTGGCAACCCTGCCTCACCTCATGTCAGCAGCACCTGAGCAACCAGATAGAATGGATGGGCATCCGGCTGTGCAGGCTCTTAACTGGAGCTTATTTTGGGGGTAGGGCTTATATTAGGCACACATAAAAATCATGCTATGGCTTATTTTTGGGGAAATGAAAGCTACCAAAAGATTCTGAACATAGATCACTGATCCATGGTGTTTAGACTATAACTGTGAGTTATCATATTTTAACTTTTCATAATTTTTGAGGGCAAAGTTAATTTCCTCTTTTGGAAAAGTTCCCAGACAAGAGGATGGAGCTTTTGTTTTTCATTTATTACCCATTCTTATTCTAATGTTAGATATAAGGTAGCTAAATTTTATTCAGTTCTATATACTTTTGACAAGCTCTGCTGAAAATGCTGTCTGACCATTTATACGAATAAATAATATATTAAAACTTAATCATAGATCCACTGACCATTTAAATTAATTTTAACCAAAAAGCATGAATAATTAAGACTGTAATACTGGGTTTTTTTTAAAAAAAAAAACTAGTTTCATAAGAAGCTGAAAGTGGTCTAATATGTACAGATGGTTTATTTTAAATTTTTCCCTGAGTAGGTAAGCCACTTTCAATATAATTTTATCTGACTGGCACAAAAACCAGAAGCTTAGCAAAAGGGAATAATGTTTCCTAATTGATCCACCATTTTTTTCAGCGAATTCATTAGACCACATACTTTTTCCAGTTTCTGCTTCTTCAGAACAATTGTGTGGTAGTCTGACTGAGATATGATGAATGATCAATATCACCAAATGATCCTCATATGGAGTGATGGTATAATACTTCAGCATTTGGAATTAAAACCTCTATTACATCATGCTAAAGAGAAGACAAACTCATAAAAAATGCAGTGTCTGCTATATACTAGGTTAGATTCATCTTAGGGGCAGTAACATTTTCTTAACTTCAATACAATAATGTCACCATCTCTGACGATACAAGGAATTGTGACCAGTGGTTCATTAATATCATTGAAATAAATAAAACTGAAATGTTTGTTCATGTGGTAGGTGAAGGGAAAGAGGAGGAGAATGGAAGTCCAATGAAAAATAAATATAACAAAATAATAGTTATATAGGGAAAATATTTTAAAATGATTATCAATAACATTTTTTCAGTATATCATCCTTAGCAAAGTCACACAACTGATAACCAGAGGTATTCAGCCGTTCTCTTCAGTTCAGCTGAACCGGTAGCAGCAGCTGCAGAAGACTCCGCCCACCTACCCCAACATAATGCGTGAGCACCGTGCATGCACAGAAGTCGGTGCACTTGCGCAGATGTGGTACGTGGAGTGAAGTGAGTGTGTGTGTGTGTGCGCTCACATTTGCGAACCAGTAGGTAAGTGAATCCCACCAGTGCTGATACCTGATACTTTGGTCCTAAATATCTATAGTGTGGCCATGGTGGCTCAAAGACTGCCAAAAACCCATTCCTTTCTCTTACATGTTCCAAGAATGATGTATTATTAGAAGTTAGGTCCTAAGCGCTAACTTCATTATCATCCATTATCCTTATTTCCCATATTTACCGGCTCTCCTTTCAATCTTCTTTGGTCTATGGAGAAAATGTTATGTCAAACTTCTGCATAGGATTTGAATTTGATATCGTTTGTTGTGTTTCCATTTTGCTTGTGTAAATTAGAACCAGTTGCTTCCAATTACATGAAAACTGGCTAGATCCACCAGAAGCGTTCTGCAGTTCAAGTATGTCTCTGTAATACAGCTCTGCTGCTCATTCCCATCATTGCTGAAAACTTCAGAACTTATCCCTAGGATTGATTTGAGGACTAGTTAATACAAGTGGTTAGATGAAATGCTGATAATGCCTTATCTGTTCTCCACCGTCCAAAAGATCACCAATTTATCATCTTGGTTTGTCCTGTTTTGTACTGACAGATAACTTTGTGTTCTTTTTTTTTTTGTAACTGTTCCCATGACAACTACCTTGCTTCTTCTCTGTGGGTATCTGTTTTGGATTTTGATCTGAGGCAGTAACAGCTGGCGGTCATCCTGCAGGCTAAATTAAATAAAGACTTCATTGATTTTACTGCCCTCATAAACTCTTATTCTCCCTTGCTCCTGTTGTACACATACAGCCTTCTGGCACATTGGTAAGAATTATTCTTCAAGCTGTATCTGTTTTAATAAGCACACTATCCAATCCCTTGGATTAAGCTGTATCAATTATAGGGATAAACATGCCTCACTGCTTCTGTAACTCAAATGACATGGAATACCTTGTTCTGGTACATCCTCTCCAAAAATTACTGATTTCAATCAAAGAAAACCTTTTCACATAAAAATTGTTAACCACTATTTTCTATCAACTTCCACTGAAATACAATTCACATAGCCTTGTCAGTGAAATAATCTTTCGAAGAAGTCAGTTTGCACACCAATATTCTGTTGTTAAGCCAAGTACAAGCAGTTTCCAGTGCAGAGAAGTCAATTATGTAAACAATAACTATCACCAAGATTCAAACCCTCAAGCTCAAAACAGAGTCTATTGGCTTGTCTATAATGGCTTGGAACTGGTATATAAGAAAATGGCATCTTCCCTGTGACAGAAAGCCATTATTTCCTTTAAATAGCTACATTTTAATTTGCAATAAATATTTTTATCTAAGGATTCCTTGGTGCTTTTGAGCTTGGTTGTTTCCTTTTCAGATGTTTCATTACCTGATTAGGTAACATCACCAGTGCTAGTGATTGTAAGATTTGCTCTCTATTTATACGTGTATTAAATTGCCTTGCAAGTGTTTCTGCAGGTGCAACTTGCTATTTGGTATTTCCTTGCTTAGGGTATTATTTCCTGTTTGATGGCTTGTTTAAACCCTGCTTACCTAGAAGTAGGTTGATAAGAATGTGTTCTAGTCTTAGCTTTTTTTATTGCCTCTTTATAATGATGTGTAAATGTGATGTATCTCTATGTATCTATTGATGGCTGATTTGTCTGAATGTCAAGCTTCCAGGAATTGCCTAGTGTTTTGGGATTTAGCTTGGTCTACGATTGTCACACTTTCCTAGTTTGAACTATAGTTGAAACTAGAGCTGAAATTGGCACTCTGTGAGCCTCCTAGGCCAAACAAAATAAAAAAAAACCTAGGGAATTCCTGGAAGCTTGGTATTCAGCCAAATCAGCCATCAATAGATACACAGAGATAAACCACATTTGAATATAGTTCAAAAGATACATAGGGCTAAACAATGTTGCACACCTTTTAAGAGACAATTAAAAAAACTAAGTAAGAACCAGCTCCCTTGATTCCTCTCTGAAAAAGGAGAGGACTTGAGATTGCCCAGAGTGTTCTACTCCACTTCCCATGATGAGATCATAAAGTAGTAGTTACTAGTAGGTTTTAGAGCTCTGTCAGTTGGCTGAAACAGCTTTGTCCAAACCGCAGTCAGTGTCTTTCATAAGGACACTAGGATCACCCACATTCCTTCTTAATCACTTTTATTGGAAATGGCTTATAAATTGCTTTTTGGACATTATGAATCTCCAGAAGGGCAAGTTTTATTACATTGGGTGATTTTCCTCCAACCTGCAGCAAAAGAAGATTTATATAATATAACTTAAAAACCTTTTTTTAAAAAATGGAAATAAGCAGTGAAAGGGCATTTGCCATTTTCTCAAACCAAGGACTTGTGCTTCCAGTGCTTGCCCTATGGAACAACGATTCTTCTGAGATTTGGAGATTTTTGCTTTCCAAAAGGCTGTTAAGGTGAGGCTTTTTCTTCAGGCCTTAAGGCTGATGTCATGGGAACTCCTTAGACAAAATCATTCACATGAAACTGTTATTGAGTGCTGAAATTTTCTTTTTTCTATTGGATTATTTTCAATGTTTAATGTTAGATGTAGAGAATTTTTATATTGTTTTGTACTGATTGTTTACCACCCAGAGTTGCACATTTAAGAAAGAAAGGGGAGGAGTACATACATTTTCCAAATAAATTGTTTCTAATATAAGTTATTATTGCTAATTGCTTGTCATCCCGGAAGCTGGACCAGACTAGCATTAGGTCCTCTGCAGATCTGCTTAGACAATGAGGTGAACCCAGTTTTTTCACTCTATATTATTTCTCCAGGCTTTTATTAATATATTATAGATAATTTATGGGTTTTGGGAGGGTCAATTTATTCAATTTACATCTTTTGATATGTCAGATCTGTGTTTCAGCCTTCTTCATGGCTATTTTCTCAGTAATAACCACTGTATAACAACTTTATCTGGTAAAAAAGACTACTTTATCTTGTAAGAGGGGCCACTTCCATCACTAACTGGAAGCAATTAGAGCATCCAGTGCCCATCCTAAATGATAAATTATCTTTGCTAAATGTATTGTCTCTGTTTGTAGCTTCAGAGATGGAAATAAATTTGGGATCGTGCAAGGAAATCTTGTGCAGCTTGTTTCATTTTTAAATTCTTCTTTGCATATCACTGTCACCCTGGTCCCTGTGTGTGTTCCTTTAACTCACAGCTGTGTAAACCAAATGTAGGATGAGCATGCGTTAAGAAGTCTATAGCGTAACCTCTCCTGAATAGAAGCATTGTACTCAGAAATGTCATGGCCTGAGATTGATAGATAAGTGTGTATTTATCTGGTGGAGGGAAAGAAAAATCAAATCTTACAAATGCATTCTTGTATACATTAAACATAAAAGAGGTGTAATATATATCCGAAAACACATAGTACTTAATGGCTAACAAAGACCTACATTGTGAGGAAATAGGAGTTAGATTAAGTAGCTCTATGATCCCTTTTCTTCAAGTTTGCAATTCCAATACTCAAACAATCAGGTTATAAGGACTATATCACTGACTTACTGAGTGGGTTACAGAGTGAAGGTTAACTTCAACAGAGTGAACAATAATTCAATTATGAGAGATCTGACAAAGCCTCCCATTTCAAAGTGCCATTGACAGCATCTTGCCAGATGTTTGCTAAATCTGACTGTTACTGGTGCTTTCCAGGGCTAGGATAATATGTCATTTATAAAGACAAGCAATTTTGGAGCATACAACTATTGAGAAATTAATCTTCACTGAAGCCATCAAAGCCAGGATCATAAAAATGTAAGATCTAAAGATACAGGTTTTACATACAAAAGTTCCATATTTCCACTATGACCCAATAGGATGCATTTGTATCTAATGGGGTTTGGAAACAATAGCTTATCTGCTCTGACATCATAATGGAAGGCAAGGGTAGAGGACATTCAGATAAACCCTACTTCCTTTCTGCAAAACAAACAGGCCTCCCTCATCCCCTTCTAAACATGCACATATAGAAATGGGAATTCCATAGAAAAAATAGGGCAAGGTTTCTCTGGACAACAAAATGAGAGGGTGGCATATAATTCACTTACCTCATGAATGGTCAGTTCTGACATTTTCAAATCCTAGCATCAGAATTTAAAAGAGCCACTTAATAGCAAGAAATCTGACTAACATCTTAGAAATCTATCTCTAAGCAGCTAATATTACAAGAAAGTAATCTCACTTGGTAAAAAGGTTTGCTTTGTGGTATCACAAAGATGTGAAAAGAAAAGAGCAAGGCCTGAATGAGTAATGGCCAAATGAACAGCACAACTCAAACTCCAAAACCCTCTCTTTTGAGGGTAATATCTTTACTTTAAAATAAATGTAGATAGCTGAAAGCCACAGGTAAAATGGATGCTGGCATAACTTGAATACATGTGCATTTATACTGCTTTATCTTTTAAAAAGTGTTTACATGCTGAGGTTTAATTGCAGAAATTTCTACATTGCAATGTTACGTTGAAAATGATCATTTGGCTGCTAAATATCAGTAATACTGTCTGAGGGAATTCTGAAGGTCACAAGAATGAACCTGAAGATATAAGTAGTGATGGCTACAGATTACTCACTTTTAATTTAGAGCAGGGTGTCAAACTGGTGGCCCGCAGGTCGGATGTGTTACATATAGACCACACTCATCCCAGGTCCGCAAAGGGGAAAATGTTGCAAAATGTCACATGACGGCAATGTGACAGCATGAGTTTGACACCCGTGATCTAGAAGTTCTCTTAGCAGGTAGCATAGAATAGTGCTCTGTCAGTTACAAAGTGAACAGGAAAGCAAGAATGTCAGTCTGTTTGGTTGTTTGGATTGAAATGTCATTCTGCAAAGATCTAGAATTTCATCTCTCCTTTAACTCAGAACTTTAGTTTAGAATTATTGGTGAACCAAAGATGTACTACGTGACCTGAACTACTCCCAAATGTTTCCTATTCAAATGCAGAAAACACATTTACACGTGAACTACATAAAATTAAATACTCCCTCTGTTCAGTTGTGTCTGATTCTAGGGGGCAATGCTCATCTCAGCCAGAATTGTCCAAAGAAATTTCTGTGATCACATGACCAGCATGACTACATTATTAGTACTTATTTATCTATTTACATTTGCAGGCTTTCAAACTGCTAGGTGGGAAGTTATATATCATTATTCACATATAAGTCATAAAATAACTAGGATGCTTTATGCTGATTTATAGAGAATACGTTCAACACAGATACTATGAGATTAAACTGTATTGATGTAGATGCCGGCACAGAGTGCTATGTCAGAAGAAAAATCTACATGGCTTTTTCTGCTCCCTTTTCTTAACTGTGTTGATATACCATTTTGGTTTCCAACTTTTTGTTTCAAAAAGTTATTTGAAATTTCATGTGTATGTGAGGAAAACAAGAAAGTTCCAATTCTCCTACTAAGATTTTGATTTGGGCCAGATTCAGTCTTTCAACTGCCCCACCTGAAACTTGCTCAAAGCTGCAGTATTGTGTTTTGCAATATTTAGCTAGATTTCAATTTGCATAATTCTTCCAATTGCCTAATCAAATGTTGTACACTTGATACCTCTGTAATAGCTTTACTGGCACCAAGCCTCCAAATAATTCTAGTTTGTTGGATTCCAACAACCCCTCCCCTCCCAGGTTTTAGTACCAGGTCATTGTTCATTTGCAATGCTGCTTAATTCAACTTTCTGTTATGGACTCACTGGCAAAAAAAGGGGGTGGTGGTAGTAATGTCATCTTTTGTTTTTAATGCTAGATTCAGGGCTAATCTCAAGTTTCATTTGATGGAAATGATACAGGAGATATTATGGTGTGATAATAGCAGATTTGGAGTCCCCAATTCCCACTGGTCTTGGCTTATTTGAAATGGAGATCATATCCAGGAAATAGAAATGAGTAGATTGAAAACTGAGCAATCAAGAGCAAAGAAGAGAGAGCACCTTTGGAGGCTATTTATAATTTTTCCTTTTTCAAATGGTGATGATGAAAATCAGTATGACTTCTAAGAAGCCAATTTTGCTTTTACTACTTTTCTTATTAGCAGCAGCTAATAAGACCAAGAAGCATGCCCTTATCTGAAAACACACACACTCGTGTGTGTGTATGTATATGTATATCCATACATATCCATATCCATATCCATATCCATATCCATCCATCCATCCATCCATCCATCCCTCCCTCCCTCCATCCATCCATCCATCCATCCATCCATCCATCCATCCATCTATCTATCTATAGATATATATATAGTCACAACCCCTGGTAAGCCGCAATTATGGGAGGAAGCTAACTGCTTCCATCATCTGTCAATTGGCTCGTCACAAGAGTCCATCACGACAGAAACCCAATATTTTTACTGTTGCCTTTGTTATATTTGTATTTTTTTATTTGTGCTGATAAATAAATATGGCTAAGACGTTTGCCTAAGATGCAATAGAGGAGAGCCTTTTCAGTAGCAGCTCCGACCCTTTGGAACGATCTCCCCGTGGAGATTCGTACCCTCACCACCGTCCAGACCTTCCGCACAGCCCTTAAGACCTGGCTAGCCCGTCAGGCCTGGGGATAAAGATAATCTGTCCCCACCCGAATGATGAATGAATGTTGTTTACTATTTTACTTTTATGTACTATTTTGTGTCTATTGTCTGTACCCTCCCCTCCCCATTTTATGTAAGCCGCCCTGAGTCCCCTCAGGGAAAAGGGCGGCCTATAAATATTAATAAAATCTCAAATCTCAAAATCTCAATACAGCACAGGTTTGAATCCCAGTAAGGGTATGGCTAGTTGGTGAGAGCTAAATAGCTTGAAATAGATCTATACTAGTCTCCCTTTATTTATTTATCAGCACAAATAAACACACACACACATATATGTATATATGTATATATGTATATATGTGTATATGTATATGTATATGTATATGTATATGTATATGTATATGTATATGTATATGTATATGTATATGTATATGTATATGTATATGTATATGTATATGTATATGTATATATGTATATGTATATATGTATGTATATATATATATATATATATATATATATGTGTGTGTGTGTGTGTGTGTGTGTGTGTGTGTGTGTGTGTGTTTTCTGAGGTTTTCGCGGGTGTTAGTATGTAGGTCTTTGGTTATTCGGGTTTTCTCCCATGTAAAATTGGAGGTGTCTTGGTGACGTTTCGACGAAGTCTCATTCGTCATCTTCAGGCTTCGTGCTTCCTGGAGCTCCTGGAAGCACGAAGCCTGAAGATGACGAATGAGACTTCGTCGAAACGTTGCCAAGACACCTCCAATCTTACGCGGGAGAAAACCCGAATAACCAAAGACATACACACACACACACACACACACACACACACACACACACATGTATATGTATATGCATATGCATATGCATATGTATATCCATGCATTTATATTGGTGTCATCACAATGCAAGGCAAGCATCAGTAGGAATTGGAGTGGTGGAGTGGCAACTGCCAGCAGTTCCATCCTGACTGGCTTAAGTTTGACTCAGCCTTCCATTTTTTTGAGGTCAGTAAAATGAGCACCCAGAATGTTAAATGCAATATGCTGACTCTGTAAATCACTTAGAGTGGGCTGTAAAGACTATAAAAAACTATATGTCTTTTGTACAAGTGGTACATTAGTGCTTTTGCTATTACTATTTCTTTCCAACATGTTATTTCCTTTTGGAGTCCAAATCAACTGTGGGGAATAACAGGAACAGAACAATGAAAGTGATATTGCAGTTTTATGATGCAACCACCATCCTTTTGTGTGTGTGTGTGTATCTGCATTGTAATGTCACATATATATCAGAAATGGGTGGATTTTGCAGCACAGTACTACTTCTGCCATTTAATTGAAGCAGCAGTATTCTGTGGTTGCCTGTAGCTGGAAGGCAGTAATTGTGCCCATTTCCCATTTTTAAAACAGTATTTTATTTTATGTTATTTTTAACCCCTGTTTTAATTCTTGGGAGATTTGCCTAGATCCCTTCTTCTTTAAAATGCACATCTAGTTTGATTTATAATTCCAACCATTAGGCCCATCTTGACTATGCCAACCTCTTTATCAATTTGGATTTTCTTCCTTTAAGTTAGTAAAAAAGGTTTTGCAGGAAAACTGCACAAAAGGATAAAATGTGGCCTTGCTTTGGCTGATCACACAAAAATCTTTGAAGAGCTGCCATTGAGTGTCCTAAATCATTTTGAATAATATTCCTCTGTATGGACAATATTTGCATCTGGTGTTGTCAAAACAACGAGATATTGGATGTTTGTCTTATCTGGTGATTACAAATATATGACTACTGAATCCATGTTGATTTAGGTAAAAATAAAATCCAAGAGAATTATTAATATATCATGACTGCTGCATTTAAATGTGTTTTTTTTCCTAGTATTTTGAGGAAGTTTTAATATATGAGGAGGTTTTTTTCCTGCTTTTTCTTTCTCCCCTTCTAATTATTGCATAGTGTTACCTCTAATTATAATAGCGTTATCATGAAAGAAAATGGAAACCTTGACATAAAATCCAAAATAAATTGGGGAAAATAGTTTTAATTTTCCCTTCCTCAACTATTTAACTGAAGCCAGCTGTGCAAGAGGTGCAAATCAGCAAGAGAAAAAGAAGCAAAATCTAAGCAGGGGCTCAGAAAGCTCACTGTAATAAGAGTGGCAAAAATGAGCTGAGCTTTTTACAATATTCTTATTTCTGGATTTGTCCTGAACTTTAAAATTTATGAGTTATTGTAATGGTGTTGTTTTGAAGTATGTAGATATTGTACATACATTTTTGTTAAGTGCTAAACACGTCTAGTCTCTTAAGTTCCATTGTGATGTCTGTTATTCTTGGATAAATACAGTTCTTTGCAGTATGGATGACTTTCTCATGTGGGAGTTTTCACTATTGAAACTTATGCTGAAACCATGGATAAAGAACTGTTTGCTAATTCACAGATGGGTATGCAACTTAAAGAGGTGAAGACATACTCATCACTACCACATGCTAAGTTCTACACTCAAGCATATTTCCCAACAGAACTTCTGCAATTCTTTTTCAGCATTCTAAAGAGAACTCTCCAAACTTTTTAACTAAAATATAGTTCAAGGGAGATTTTAAGGATAAATACAATCCATGATTTTGCTACCCATATTTGAAGAGGAATATTTGATTGGAAAATAAGGACAGGCGAATGGGGTTTCATATTTTTTTCCTCTATACAATTTTCCACTGTTTTTGATTCATTTGGAAAAAAAACAACCAAACATTCAAAGAATAAGACTTTGCTTGTTTGTAGCTTCCGTTAGTTATTAATTTATTTGTAAAATTTATTGGCCGCCCATCTTACCACAAGGTAACTCTGGGTGGCTTACAATCTTAAATCATTCCTACTAAAATCCAGAATGGATCATTTTAAGAGGAGAGCAAACTAAGTTCAACTAGTTCTTTTATTTGATTGAAATTAAAAATATTCTGCCTTTTTATTATGAAAAAAAACCTATTTTACTCCTATTTAGCTAGGATGATATTTGGATGACTAGAAAAATTGACTATCATATCATTTGGTAATATTATAGAAACAAAAAGAGAAAATAAACATGAACTTCATGAGGAAATAATGAGAAAAATAAGTTTTTATTTCTGGCAAAACTACTTTTATTACAGTTGATATTCTACTTAAACATTTTTTTCAGTTCCTATCTCCATCTGCTCATCCCTTTTAACACTTCTCAAAGTATATTCATGGTGCCCGGAAGAGCATGCAGCTTCTCCTTTTAGAATTGTTGCTCTGGGGTAAAATAACAGCTTTGATCCTTTATATGTAATGAGCAGTACATTAGCTTACATAATTTCATGACTGCAATAAAATACCAAAGATATTGGCAGAGGTAAATTAATTATGGATAAACAAGAACTTCTTGAGTGAATTTCAAATCCCCACTGTAAATGCAGAGTTCTGCCCACATACACAATTATGAAATATGGTCTAATATATGATATATGAACACAACAATCCCATTTAAGGACTTGCTAAATGAATGTAATTACCTTGAGAAAGCTGTCAAGAGGAATTTTCAAGACCTTTTCAGTAAAATTATTATGATTGCAAAGCAGTAAACATTTTAAGCAATACAATCCCTCTGGTTAATGCAATGTGTAGCAAAGGGCCAGAGGTAGATTTTCTGATAAACAAAAACAAATTATTTTCCAAATTTTGTACATATAATATTGTACCCGCTTTGTTTTGCTGTTTACTCATCTTGTTAATGAAGACCAAAGTTAACAATATGGTATCTGACTTCTTCCTTTGATGAAGACTATATTGCTTTCCAATCAGTAGACATTATATTTATTCATGGAATCACTTGATATCATCATTCTCTGTATTACTCATCTCTATTTCTGAACGTTAGACCATGTGTAAGAAACAGAGAATTATTCTCTGAAATTTGAGTCTTCATTATCATTATAAATTATCATCTTCAGCCTTCTCTATTACTTCTATCTGTATATTCCCTGAAACATACTGTACTTTTAATATTAGGGATAATGGAATCAGTAGCAAAGAAATCTGTGGAAAGAGTCCCAAGAAGATAATTTAAATTAAGGTTCCTCTTAAAAATAATATCGAATTCATGATCAGAAATTTGGCCATGAAAGGCTTTAAGTCATTCTTTAATTGAACTACTTTAATTGAAATTCTTCTGGAATGCAATCAAAGAAATAATCTGTTTTGAATTCATTATATGAAAATGGTTCCCAAACTATTTAAGAATTTCCTATATTTAGCCATGAAAAAAGTGGCAAACATCACAGTAACATTATTCACTTATCAGAAGGAATGGACCACAATATCATATAATCAACTAAAGTTGTCATTTCATATATTGATTTCATTATTTGCTTGACTGAGGAATCCAAATTAAATCATCCCCCTATAGATAATTCTCCAGACTTTGCTTGAACACATTTAGCAAAGGTGAGACCAACCTCTTCGCTTGGTAATTTATTTTATTATTGAATTATTAGGAGGTTTTTCAATTAGGGATTGAGAAGTTGGGCTACTTAACTATTAGGATGGCTACCATTCCCAAAAGACAAGAAGTCAGTTTTGCAAAATTTATTCTGAAATTTTAGAGTGGACAGATTCCACTGATGAAATATCCCATTTCCACCTTTCTCCCTACCTTCTATAGCTAAGGTGTTATGGAACTTTGTCACCATCTCCTCACACTCTCAAGTTATTCAGACAGACAATATTGTCCTTCTCTAAAAAAAAATCTGAGAGAAGTTAGAAAAGAATTTACATGGGGTGGGATAACATCTGGCTGCTGCTTTTTTCATCTTTTCACTGCATGGCTGGAGGAAATGCTAGCTGGCTCCACAGGAGAACATAGCATATTAATAGAAATATTTGCACAACAGTATGTACTCTCTGACTAATGTTTCTATATCATGTTGATTAGATGAAAAAAGTGACCAAGCACTAGTAATATAATTTGGCCCAAAGCTGTGTTCAGCAAGGAATAGAAAGCTTTTGGCAAACATATGTGGAATAATGTCAGCTGTCTTTACTTTCTTTTCTTCTCTTAACTCTCCCCTGTGACTAAAATACAGTAAATGATAGAAGTAAAATTAGCTGCAATTTCACCAGCATTTTTTGCCTGGATAATTTTACCCTTGATTCATAATTTGTCTTGTAAATTTAATTTGTGCTGAGATTAGTTCAGAGGACTTTTACATTCCTACCAATAACAAAAGCTAGATGCTTCCTTTCTGTTGTGGAGTTCCAATGAAATTTATGTACTTAAATCAACTGCCAAATGCACATTCAGAAAGGGCCAGAAAGGAGTATATTTTCCATCTAAAGATCTTTGAGTAAGGAAGTACTTGGAGCAGAAGGTTTCCTTTCCACAAAGCACTGGAAAGTTTGCCAGAGAACTACAGGTGTGTCCCACATGAGCTGGTAAAAATAGTTCTGTGTATAGTCAGTAGTTATAATTCATTCACCCCAGGGTGCTCAACAGTTCTGTATACTAATTCAAACGTTGTAATAGAAGAGGTATTATATATGCAGTTATGTAGTTATGAAGGCTGTTTATATTACAACTAATGGCCATGGTTTACTCTGCATTGAAAGTTGGCACCTCTCTGTTAAACAGAGGTTTTGACTTAACACTTATGACCAGACAACAAGGTATGCATTATCACTTAGAAGAGTTCCTCAGCAGAATTTGGTGGGGATTGTTATAGGCAACTAAAAACAAAACAAAACAAAACAAAAAAATCAGCTCCTTTGGCTGAACCAGAGAAGCACAGTTGGAAATTCCTTTGTTTGATGCAGCTGGCTGGATGAAAAGTGTGAACAGGGAAGGGGGAAAGTAGCTCTTTGTTGTTAAATTTATTTTGATATTTTTGAAGGAGAGTTCAAGTTATGAAAAAGTTGTGTCTTGTTGTTTCAATTATTTAGAAAAGTAAATACTGGAAGCAGAACCAGCTGTCATGATTGTAAACTGAAAATCTATTGACTATACATGAGGAATTCCATCTGATAAATATTGTTCCTATTTGCTATTTAGAAGGCAGATGTTCTTCAAATTTACCTAAATATGCAGTGTGCTATAACTAATATGAAGCACAAACTTATTTTATTAACTGGTACTAGTGTCTATATGTTTGATTATTTTGACTAGACTATTTTGTTGGACTGTGCACCATTGAAACCCATTTGAGGATTTTCACTGAACAGGAAATTGATCTAGGGATAAAAATGGCTCATCATCTCTGGTCAAATATTGATTACATATCAGCAGACTTTTTCCAAGATTTTGTATATTTGGTTTGTGCAATTCTAAAAACCTACATGTGAAACTGTGGAGCAGAAAAATTGTATCCATTTCTTCTAATAGCTTTTCAGTCATTCAACTTAGGGAATCAGAATAGGGAGGAAAGGTTAACTTCTCTCCCATGCTGTGATCTCACTCAAAACTGGCTCAGCATTAGTTGATCTTTGAGGAAAAAGAGGAAAAAAAAATCCGAAAGATGAGACAGATAGGCCTTTCTTAATAGTAGCCACATCTTCATTTCCACAGGTTGAGTTGATTTTTCCTTATTTCCTTTTAGATCAAAGTTAGCATCTTTCCATTTGTTACTTTCCTGCTGACAACTCCATGTATATGTGTACCATCACAGAAAAATTCTTGTACGGTTTAAGGAAATATTTAATAGGGGTAGATCATGGATACCTGTAAGGAAGAAAAAAACATTAGCATGCAAATTTTAAAATTTACATATTTATATTAGACATTGGGATCCACGAATGTAATAGCAGCAATTGAATGAGGACACTATCATGTTATTTTGAATCACTGTGGTTTGTTGAGGTCACCAATGGACTAGAATACTCTCTCACACAAACACTCTTTCTTTCTCTAACCTACTGTGTGAAACAATGGGTTTATGCTAAAAGGCTGGATTGCAGACCAAAGACTGATTTTTAAGTTGAAGTTTGCTTCAAGAAGCTTATAGCCTTTTGTTCACTGCTCTTTTATTTGGAGCTTGTATTAGGGCAATGTGTGGGTTCTTAGAATTTGATAGAAAAATCAATGCAAAATTCCACTTTAAGTTTTTAAAATCCTTTATTATGAAACTGCAAGAGCAGATTCATTTTCTTAGACACATAACTAATGGTGTTAAATTCCATTGGGCAACCCTCCTCTTTTCCATAATATGTTATTCACTTCTCTGTTCCTAACTCTACCTATTTCCTAGTTTAGAGATTAATGTCAGTTCTCTCTCTGGCTGGTAGCTAACATATCTCTGCATGGTAAAAGCTTTGAAATTATGTCATCCTGGAATTTTGGAGAATCATCTCCTGTATGCAAGGTGGACCAAGATTCTATGAGTTTTCAAAAGTTTACAAACTTTCCTAAGTGTAAACAATATCCAATCCAACTCATCTTACCAGCCCACATTGTTCTTTATTAAAGAGATACTTCTTCAATAGTCAGAGCTATCTAATCCATTTTAATTGCCCGTCACTGCCTTAACTCAATTTGTCTTCTTGAGAAGGATGCATATGTATGGCTACTCCCCCCTCCCAGCTAATAAAAGTGCCTCTATAATAACAATATTACCTCTGTTCTTTTTATCAACAAGCTTGCATCAATTAATATATATTTTTCCTTTGGGTATCTGTATGAAATCATGGATACTTGCAAAGCTTCTCAACCCTTCCTCCCACAAAAAAGAAAAAAAAAAGATGCCAGGTATATCACAGGTCCAAATAGCTTCTTTATTTAATCTGTTCCTATTTTGGAAATGGACTTGGTCTCATAAAAAATATTTTAAAATATGCTATGGGAATGACTTATTTGTTATTGCATAATGTTTTAATAATTTTGGACCTCAACATTAAAAAAGGGAATCAACTACATGACATCCATAAACACCATAATTCTTATGACACTGCTAAATTCATTAAAATTATATGTATTTTAATGAATCTTGGTGGCGTAGTTGTTAGAATGCAGAACTGCAGACTATTTCAATGAGTCAAAGAAAGAAAGAAATATAACTTCTGGAAATTATCCCAATTCCTTAACAATGCAGTCCTCTGGATCATATAACCAGGAAGAAGGAGGAAGGGAATTTTAGAATGGAGGAAATAACTGGAGACATAGAGATGCATTAGGTTTGAATATTTTTTTCTGCACCACTCAGACTTATCCAGCATATTTTTCAGCTCCGTTATTCTTTCATCAGCTTCTTCTATTGCACCAAATCTGACTCTATGTTGTGCAGTTTTTGAAGTATAATTCTTGCAGGTTGACATCTAATGTTCTATGTTCCTGCGTATAATTTATTTGCACCAATATTATGGAAGAATACCATGTGATAAAAAGCATGCAGAGTGTAGCTTGTGTAATTTTTTCTCATCCCTTTACCATCAATGTCCACAGGAAAGGTCTATTATTTCCAGCATTCCACTAAGTTGGAAAGAATAAAATGGCCAGAATCTCACAAAGTAAATGTTCATCTTTATGTGCATTGGCCATAACATCTGACATTTTTGAGTACTACTCTCATTACCTTTAAAAAATATTAGTTGTCTTGATAATTTCCTGAAAACTGAAGAGAATAGGACTTAATTTGATAAAGCCAAATGTTCAGCTTAGAAAATGGGCTAAATCTGGCCTGGGACTGTGAAGTAAAACAGATGATTTCTTCTGGTAGTTTCTATGAGAAGGGTAATTGAGCAGCAGCTCAAAAAGTTCCAGCTGCTCCATTATAAATATCTTCCTCTTCACACCAGTTACGTGTCCATGCTTTTTGTTGCACATGTATGCACAAAGACACAACACAAGGGGGAAGCAGAAGCATTGGCACAAACCCAACAGATTGCTCAGTTACACAGAATGAATTAGACACCTGCTACAAATAGACCTGCTGGAAATATAACCTGCTAATAAAAGGGCTGGAAATCCTTCAAGAAAGCCTCCTTAGCATGCTTTCTCAACTCATTCACAACATGCGGAATATACAAACCTAATACAATGCAATGCAATGCAATGCAATGCAATGCAATGCAATGCAATGCAATTCAATTCAATGCAATGCAATGCAATGCAATGCAATACAATACAATACAATAGCGGAGTTGTAAGGGACCTTGGAGGTCTTCTAGTCCAACCCCCTGCCTAGGCAGGAAACCTTATACCGTTTCAGACAAATGGCTATCCAAGATCTTCTTAAAAAATTCCATTGTTGGGACATTCACAACTTCTGGAAGCAAGCTGTTCCACTGATTAATTGTTCCCATACACTTTTGTTCTGCATTGTTTTTATATATATCTTTTGCATAGTGAAGAGATACAAAATTCTGTGAACTTCACTTTGTAAGTTTCCTTGATATACTAATAATGCAAATACATTTAAATGAAATAAAAATAAAATAATAAAAATAAAAAGTCTTGGACAAAGAACAATAAAATAACAAACCAATGATAAGCACAATTACCTCAGTTTAGACAATAGAATATATTTTTATTATGGTCATAAACCAGCAAGAGACATCACTTTTTACAATATATTAAAAGAAACAATAGTACTGACATTAATAGTGGATAATAACATCCCTGTTAAGAAAATACATGTTCTCAAACTGTTAGGGTCACTCTCTAGTTTACATGGATGAAAAGCCAATAAGTATGTGAATAAATATAATGTTCCAAAAATTGGTACAAGTTGCATGCATGGTAGACAGGTTTGAGCCCTTGTCTGCCCTTCCTCGGATTGTATGTATGTATGTATGTATGTATGTATGTATGTATGTATGTATGTATGTATATACATATGTGTATTTATTCATATTCTATATATACCTCAGTGTATAGAAAACCTTCTTGCCTCCCTAAGAAGTCAATATTTTGGACTAAAACAGAACATTTACTGTATTGATCGATGAGCATGGTAGAAATGTTGGAATGGAAATTAATTTGCATGAGATTGACTTGGATACTGGGAATTTATGATTAATAAATAGATTTTACTACCACCAAATTAGTACTTGATGGGGGATTGGAGATATCTCCATTCCTAAAGTGAATTACCAAAAGGTTTTCTTTGATTTGACTGGTTGATATATGGAGACAGAAAAATAGCAATTCAAAAGAATATGCCTATTTTTTGTAAGACATGCATCCTTTCCAAGAGTAGACACAATTCGAATTTCAAAGAACCTGACTAGTAAGATTTGCAGAGATATTACCAAAGATTTTTCAGATCATATTCATATTGTGAATTAATTTATTAAAGATAATGTAATTCTTTTAGATGATGACTAAATGAAATATTTCTACAGAAAGAAGAAATAGTCAAAAATTCTAAAATATATATAAATAATAAGGCACTGATATAAAAATAGTTTAGAATGCAAGTAAAGCTTTTATGAGTTATTATTTTATAAAATACAGTAAGTATTTATACAATACTTAAAAAAGAATGGTCAAGAGAAAACACAAGCTATTTGGGATAAATTAAAAAAAAAGAATTAAAGAAATTTCCAGAAAAGAATGTATTTGTCAACAAATTAAGCTTTTCAATAATTGTCTATGTTAACAGTAAAGAAATAAAAATACAAATGAATTAAATAAAGCAAAAGAAAAAAGTTTGCAAATAAGCCAGTGACATGACTAGTATATAAATTATTAAAACTAAAAAGAAAAGAAAATGATATTGAAATTACAGGAAGGAGGTGCTGTATTAATGAACAGTTTGGTCTTACAAAAAGCATTTCCTCAATATCATTCCATTATTATAAATGAAGTGACATCTCTCTCTAGAGAAAAAAGATGACTATCTAAAGAAACAAAAACTGCAGAGGAAGAGAGACAGTTATGAATGGGCCTATAACAATAAGGAAAGTATAAAAGTAAGATTATTCTAGGAAATATGTCTGGATCAGATGGATTATCATGTTCTTATTATAAATGAACTTTTATAGCCTTTATAAAACATGATGACTTCTAATCTCTAGGCCAGGGTGTTAAACTCAATTTCATTGAGGGATGCATCAAGCTTATGTTTGACCCCGAGGGGCCAGGGTGGGCATGACCAGGGTGGGTTTGGTCAGCTCAATGTCAGTCATGTTGGGGACGCCTGTGGTGCTCTGCCCATGAAAATTGGCTTCTGAAGCTCTATATTTGGCTGTGATGGCCTCCTGCCACCCTCTGCCAGTAAAAATAGAACTCCAGAGGGCTGCCTGTGGCCCTCTTGAGCTCCGTGTTCAGCTCTGATGGCCTCCTGCAATCATCTGCCAGTGAAATACAGAGCTTGGGAGGCCCTCCTGAGTTTCATTTTTGCTGGCAGAGGCAGTGTGGGCTGGTCCTTTGCTGCCTCCAGAGCAGCTCTGCGGGCCAGATCTAAGCACCCTGTGAGCCAGATCTAGACCCCGGGACTTGAGTTTGACACCCCTGCTCTAGGGAGAAAAAATGCCAGAAATTCACGAAGCAACCAATGTAGCATCTATCTATATACTACTAAACCTTTCAGGATTGAAACCTTTAATTGGGCAAAATGGTTTATCATAGAGAAACATTTTGTCAACCAAGATACCTGGAGTGTGCTAATTTACACTGCTAGGAACTGTTTTACCAAGGGGAATATGGGAAACTTGTGGCTGCTTCAGTGCTGCTTGATTCAAGTTGCTTCAGCATTGCCACTATGCTACCATGGTCAACTGTGTCTATGGAAATTCTCAGTCATCCAGGCCATGGTGTCCCAAAGGTACGTTTTCAAGAGGCAACTGAACTTCCCTATTTTTCTTTGAAGATGTTTCGCTTCTTATCTAAGAAGCTTCTTCAGCTCTGACTGATGATCCTTCCATTCCTCACCATCCAGTCAGAGCTGAAGAAGCTTCTTGGATGCGAAGTGAAATGTCTTTAAAGAAAGTCCAGTTGACTTTTGATGCTTCATGACAGCTTTTGTTTAGAGACAGTCAGAAATCATTCCTGCTCCCAGTGATGCAGCCTAAGATAATTCTGTGTTTCTGTTTAAGTAAGGAAATATCTCTGAAACAATGATAGAACAAGAGGTAAATTTATAATTATATTTATAACAGCTGCAAAAAAGACTGGAAACCATTTCTTTGTAACTTTTCTTTATTCTTTCATTTTCTTCTCTTTTGCACTTTTAATTTTCTTGTTTATTTATTTCTTTTTGTTTTCTTTTTTTCTCAGTTTTATCTTATTCTTTTTAAAGAATTAAAAATTATATGCATTTGTGTTTATCAGTATTTTGGAACAATTCCTCATTTGAACCCTACATGCTGTTAACAATAATTTTACTGTTACCTCATATATGCTACATTGTCCCAATGTGTTTAATGGGAACTGTAATTAAACAAGCCTAGCTCAGGATAGTAGACTAAATTTGTGTCTGTCTGTCTGTCTGTCTGTCAATCATGAGTCTGTCTGTCAATCATGCACATGCACATTCATTCATGTGTTAATTTGTGTGAGTGTAAAAGAGAAAATATTTCTGGTTTTGCTAGAAAAATTGGATATGTACATATAGTCATTACAGCCAAATACAGCTCAAGGGGGACTTTACCTTATGTGGGTAAGTGTCCAGTTGAAGGAGATAAACCAAGTAAATATAGAACAACAAAAATAATAATAATAATGGTGATGTTTGAACTTTTAGTAGGAGTGCGTCAATAAAATAAAGTCTTGTCTGAAATGTTATTGAGCTTTAGACAATATACCCAGAGAATGCTAAGCTAGATAGATCAGTAGCTTCTTTAGCAGAAAACAGTTTCTTCTGTTGAGAAATAAAAAATGAATTAAATGCATTGAAACAAATTACACAATTAGTACTTTAATCATGAGCATAAAATTACAGTATTTTTTTTTCTTCAGAAGAGACAATTGAGATCTCTGGGTAATATGTGGAATTTATCACTCTAGTTTTAATAGCACATGCAGACATTATATTCAATAACTCTTCTTTGTTAAGCTTAAAATGAGCTAATTCATAGTGTTGATGTTTTTGTAAACTATTGTAGCAATGCAGGATTGAATTAACAAAAATCAACATAAAATATTTGTCAAGCCACCTGAAGCTTAATTTGGCAATACAGTAATTATGAAATGCATTATATATTGATCAGTAAAAAGTTTTATTCTAATATCTTATTATTTTTATATAAATTACAAAGTAGATTGTGGGACTATTGATGTTATAATTAATCTTGGTTTTAGCAAACCATTTAACAAGAAATTCCACAATAATATAATCCAGTTATGTAGCTAGCATTTAAAATAATGACATGATAATAGATACATAGATGCCTTGAATATCTTTTTCAAAAAATATTATCAATTTTCAAATATACTTCCTTAATGAAATTTCATTCTGCTTTTTTCTCCTCTGATATACATATTGTCTTTCTTTAGGAAATTATAATGCAAAGTTTAAACCTTTGGAATGTTGAAAGGTGACCATATTGTGCTTTACATATGGATTCAAGAATTGCATATTGTAGAAGTTTTTCCCAAAGTGCACATCAAGTGAACTTTTCTCCAAATATAATATAAAACCATACTTTCTGCTTGGCCCATTACCATTGCAGATCATTCTCCATATCTTTAGTGCAGAAAAGATTATACAACCTTCCTCCCATTCCCAATCCATGTAAGACCTTGAAGAAATAGAAGAAAAGAAGCTGCCTAGAAAACATAGAAGAGAAGCAGGAACTCCCAGGTCAATAGTCAGAGAAAGAAAATATAGAAAGGGCCCATCCTAACTGTTGTGACTCAGCAGACGTCTTCTGTGAGTCTTTTTGGGAGGCAAGATTAACAATGCAGCTGGGGTTCATTAGTGGCATCTTCTGGTGATGAAAGGATGGATGGTGCCACGCCCTGGTTGCAGGAGTCAACGTTCAACGGTCATTGATTCGTTCAGCATTCATCGGTCATGGTTTGTTTGTGAGAGACACTTGGAGAAGTGATTTGCTTTCTGTAACCCTGATTCAAGGAGACACTTGGAGAAGTGAATTGTTTTGTAAGAGTTTTGTTTTGCATTCTGTAATCTCCTCATCAGAGACTTTATTTATGTTTATTTTTGGGCTGAGCCAGTCTGAGCCGAGAACTGATAAAGTTCTTCCCTTTTACGTTTGTGTGCCTGTTGTCTGTTAACGAGTGAAGAAGGGGGGGGGGACAGAACACCTAACATATGAAACATACAAAACAGGAGTGAAATTCAGCAGGTTCTGAGAGGTTCTAGAGAACCAGTAGCAGAAATTTTGAGTAGTTCGGAGAACTGGCAAATACCATCTCTGACTGGCCCCAGAGTGGGGTAGAATGGAGATTTTGCAATATCCTTCCCCCAGGAATGGGGAAGGAATGAAGATTTTGCAGTATCCTTCCCCTGCCATGCCCACCAAGCCATACCCATAGTATATAAACAATTTTGAATTTCACCACTGATACGAAACAGTTAAAAGTGGTGGGGGTGAATAGTTTGTATTAGCCGACTTGTAAGATGTCAACTCTCCTGGACAAACCAGAGAGGAAAGATGACTAGATGAGCAAAATCTGTTTTGTTATAAGGCTGTATTAACAGAGTATTGCAAGTCTATATGCAAGTTTTAGACTTGCAAGTATTTCTATATCCTGCTTACAGCAACATAAAGCTTCCCTCCCCATTTTTTAAAAAATTCATCGGTAGGAATATTGCTATGATGCAGATCTTTCTTTTTTCTCTTGCTACAAAATCTCCATGTACCCATGGAGAAACAGAACAATAGAAGAACAAACTATTCCCCGTGGTTTTGATTACTTGAGTGTCATCTCAGAACTACTATACCCACATATTTCAAAAATCCTGGCATCAGGAAACTACCAGAGGACTGATGTGGTCTTCAAAAAAGTGGGGGAGGAACCAGACCCAGGAAACTACAGACCAATAAGCCTAACATCAATACCCAGAAAAGATAATAAAAAATCAGATCTGCCAACATCTAGAAGCGAATAAAGTAATAACTAGAAGTCAGCATTGGTTTGTTAAAAACAGATCATGCCAAACCAATCTTATTTCATTTTTCAACATAGTGACTAAATTGGTAGACCAGTGAAATTCTGTAGATGTAATATATTTAGACTTAACCAAGGAATTCAACAAAGTAGACCACAACCTACTTCTTGGTAAGCTACAAAAAAGTGGGATAGATAGCATCACCATCAGATGGATTTCTAGCTGGCTGATAAACCATACTCAATGAGCAGTCCTTAATGGTACTACATCTACATGAAGGAAAGTAAGCAGTGGGGTACCACAAGGTTCCATTCAGTACTCTTCAATATCTTTATAAATGACTTAGAAGAGGGAATAGAAGGGAAACTTACCAAATTTGCAGATGATACTAAGCTGGCACAAATACCCAACATTCTCTAGATGATATGCTCATGATCCAGATGGATCTTGATAGACTTGACTACTGGGTCCTATCTAACAAAATGAAATTCAATGTAGAAAAAAGTAAAGTCTTACACTTAGGCAAGAAAAACCAAAAGTACACATGTAGACTAGGCAAAACCAGGCTTAATAACAGTGACTGTGAGAGGGATCTTGGAGTCTTAGTGAACCATCAACTAAATATGTGCCAACAGTATGGGATGGCAGCGAAAAAAGCCAATGCAATCCTAAATTGCATTAACAGAGAGATACAATCAAGATCAAGTGGTACTAATATCACTATATAAAGCCTTAGTAAGATCACTTCCAGAATATTGCTTCCAGTTTTGGTCACCGCACTATAAAAAGATGTTGAGACTATAGAAAGAGTATGGAGAAATACAACCAAGAATCTGAGCAGAGGTGTCCAACCCCCAGACTGTGGCCCATTCAGAACCAGGTCACAGATGTGATGGACAAGTGTGGTCAGAGGTTCACTTACACAGGCAGAGGTTGTGTAAGTGCACATTGCAGCTCCATTTGTGCAAGAGGGGGGACACATGCGCTCACCTGTCACTCAAACAAAACCATCCCCTCACCAATCTGCAAAGCTGGAGACTGTTGAGTTTGAGTACTAGGAAATGAAAGAATTAGCCATCCTGCCTAGAACTGCAATGGAAACTTTCAAAAGACACTAAGTTCACAGACCTCACTTTCTAATCACTTTTGAAAATTGGCCATTAATTACTTCTAAGCTATTAGAGAGCTTTGGAATGACAGGTTGAAAATGAATGACATGAAAATGCTGGGTGACTGCCTTAATGTCTGAATGAAAGAAAAAATTAATCAGAAGCTTAAGAATTCAAAGAATCTGAAATAAATGGAAAAAGGCTAAATAAGATTTTGATCTTAGAAAGTTGTAAATAGATTAAGAGATCAGATAAAATTGAATACTGAAACTTCTACAATAAGAATTTGGAATTAATTATAAAGAAAAAAACAGTTTCCTGTGGACAATAAATTCTGTTTTGGTCTGCAAAGAATATATTAACGAAGATAATTAAGGATTATTTTCAAATGAGTTTATTTAAAGACAGGTGAATTGCAGTATAGGACTGCAATGAAAAAGAAGCTAAAAATATCTAACATCTCTGCCATCTATGTCTATCATATATGCCCTATCTCTCCCGATCTCCTATCTTTGATGAGTCACTGTATCCTAATTTTCCACTTCTGACTCACAGGTATTTCTTCTAAAAGGATTATTTATGAGGAAAATAAACAGAGCAGAAGAATTGACTACAACTGATCACTGAAAGCACTTCCAGATGGCCTGTGGAGTGATGTTATATTAGCATCTCTTGGTGCTCAAGTAGAGATGCTTCCTGCCAGCAGGAACTCAATTGAGGATCATTCATATTTAAGGAATTAATTTCCCAGAGCTTGTCCCAAGCTTGTTCCTGCCATCTGCATGTCCTCATTACTTATTTTTGTTACCCATACTTTATTCTTGGCACAGTACCAAACTATATGATCAAATGAAAATGATGCCATATGAAAAAAGAAAAGTAGAAATGTTAAATAACATAGATCCTTTTTCTGAACATATTCATGGCTATGTTCAAAGACATAAAGAACATAGTCCTGATGTACTAAGAACTAATTGCCAGAAGCAATTGGGGTGAGCATGATGAACATGTTTTTGAGCAATAGGCTTCAGCTGTAAAGTGACTGCTTTTAGTACTTACATTTTATTTTATTTTTAAAAAGTTATGTTAACTTTAGATTTCAAAATACTCTTCAAATAACTCTTTCTTGACTATTTTTGAAACAGAGCCACCAATTTCATCTTTGTTGAAAAGCTGCTCCACAGAATGGGGACTACAATGAAAGGTTCACCAACAAATGCGCACTCGACAAAAGCACGCTGACAAAACTGTTGGGAAAAAACTGCGAGTCTGAAATCGCGCCAACGAATGAGTGCAGAAGGACACTCTAAACCTAACCCTAAACCTAACACTAAACCTAACCCTAAACCTAACCTTTACCCTTAGCCTTGACCTAACCCTTAACTTATCTAATCGCACTTCTGTCAGCCCTCTTTTGTCGATGCGCCTTTGTGGGCACGCTATCGATGTCACGGTTTTGCGAGGCGCGCTGTTGTCGGGCGCGCATTTGTCGGGTCACACAATGAAAAACATCTTCTGTAACTTCACTTCTCTTGGAACAGGGACTTCTATTACTCTCATTTGTGAAGAACATATGGTATGGATCAATTCTATTTAGAGAAAGTAGTCATACAAGCCTCTAACAACTGTTTGAATTACACCTGAAATCCTAATGGCAAACAATGCAGTGTTTGCAATATAATTGCGACTCAACAACAAATGGGTCACTGTATTTTGCACCAGCTGCTATCTCATGAATAGTGTTTTTCAAAAATTATCTCACGTAAAATGATTGTGTAAGTCTATATGTGTTATGTTGAGAATGTGAATTATTATCACCAGGTCTTATCACCATCCAAAGTGGAGTGAAGACCCTTCTGGCCATTTCTTCAACCTGCCCATATACAGTAGCCATGAACTCAGAAGAAGTTCACAATCTAAATTGCAAAGTTGCTCCTTTAGAATTACTATTACCCATCCTGAATAAATGGACCTGTCTTTTAAGATCATCCAGAAATTGCAATTGTCTAGAATGTTACTGCGTGTTCCTTACTTCATTCATGTTACCAGAAGCACATTATATCTGTGCTGTGGATCTTTAATTGTTCATGATAAACGTATGGATGGAATTCAATAAATAAAACCCTATAACCAGGTACCTTTTTACATATGGGACTATTATCCAACCAAAATTGAACTATCCAATATATTTGCCCAAGAGAAACATTTTTTTTTCTTTCCTGAAAGAAGCTTGCATAAAGTTTCTCCATCTGGCACCTATTCTTTAAAATAGTCTCTCAGTAGAATCAAACATGCCCACTCTTCTTTTTCAATATGAATACTTTATTGCTAGTGTATCTCTATTTAACAAGAATGCTTTATTGTGATATGTACCATACTGTTTTAACAATATACAGTAATTTTAGAAATGGAATGTATGACTCAGCAAAAAATATATACAATAACATTGAATTCTAACACTGAGCAATCTGTAAACATATGCTTAATTCTTTCATTTAAATAAAGAGGACTTGATTTGGATGTTTGGTTATGTCCCTCCCTCCCTCAATTAAAAAATAATAATAAGTTCCTCTAATGATAGAACAGGGCAGCAACCCAAGAAGGAATCATAGAGATACTTAATTGTGTTTTGACATTTTATTCTTGTGTTTGCACTTCAGAAGCAATCACCATAACAGCCTAACAGTTATTGTATCCAACTATTCTGATGTGTGGATTTTGTGTACAACATGGAATAGGCAAGTACTATATCAATCACCTGTCAGATTGGATATGCTATATGAACTTTCCAGATTGGCAAAACTAAGTATACATATCAGAAATATAGGTTTTCATTTCCCTGATAAATAATATGTTCTTCAGTCACTTAATCTGTTCAAGAATCTTTCTTCTCTTCAAGTCATATTCAAGTTCCATTACACTAAAAAAAACATAAGACATTTGGTTGGAATCTTTCCAAAGCCACTTCTGCTGGAAAATTCCAGAAGTCACTAGCGGTTTTTGGAATACATTTTTAATCTATTTTGGGGGTGGATTCTGAAAAAAAAAGCATAATAATGAGATTATAACATGATAAGAATTATACTTGAGAAACTGGTTTCTCATAAAAATTAATAAAAGTGATTAGGAATTTATCAGGTCCAAAATGCTTAAGTTTTATCATGTTAAAAATTAAGGATTTCAGCCTTCAAGCTTTCATATATTTCCCAAGATATTCTCTTTCCTTATGCACCACTAGCTATGAAAAAGGAACTTCACTTTATGCAAAGCAAGTTTCTCAACCAAGTTAATGGCTTTCCAGAAAATACATTCCCCCTAATTTGGCAGATGATTAAATGGGCAGATTGACAATTACCAAGCTTGTCCCTGAGTCATAAATCACATGTATCTTCCTCAGTAGAGAAATCTACACTATTTTCCCTTACAATGTGTATTATTATAGTCTGTCCTAACTGCTACATATGTATGTATATTCACTGGCTTTGTTCCAGTACTAGTCATGGACTACAGATTGGATGAACAGTTAGTTGCATTGAATGGAAAGTTCATTCTTATTCACATCAGAAGCCTTGCCAACAAATTCAATGGGGCCCAGATGAGCAATGTGTTCCAGTCTGATATAGATATGAATCCTCATCAATAAAATATGTAATAAATTCTGTCCACAGGTAATATTCAAACTAGGTGAGGGGAGGAATTTATTAAAACAAAAAGGTTAAGATTAAATAACTCCTGCATATGTTTAAGCAGCTGGCTTTGAGATCCACATAGCTCAGAAGAAATCTATTTCGTTTTTCACAAAAGGCCAACATAAATCAACCTTTGCACACATATTCCTAGGTATCAATCTGTTAAATCTATCATGCATTTGGTGTTAAACATATTTAATATTTCAAAGAAGATAATGGACTATGAGGAAAATAATCTTGGCTCAATATATATTCAGTACTACAAACTTTTTGACAGTCAGATTGCTATAGTAGTTAAAGCATTTGGTTAGAAACAGGGAGGCTGTGAGTTCTAATCCTACTTTAGGCATGAAGCCAGCTGGGTATCTTTGGGCCAGTTCATTACTCTCAGCCTTAGGAAAGAGGCAGTGACAAACCACTTTTGAAATTCTTGCCACAAAAATTGAAGGGACTAGTCCAGGAAGATAAGATGCAAGTCAGATGTACAATTGGATGAACTGTAATCTAAGTCCATTCTGGCAGATATGAAGAAGGAGCAGTGTGAATGGAAAGCAGAATGCCTGTTGCAGAAATTTGAAGGTAATCTGGGTTTTACAAACTTAGAATAGGCAGACTTGATGAGTCATGAACTGGACTCTTTTAAAAAGATGGACTTATCATAATTGATTGGTAAACAGTTTGGACTGGACTTTCCTGGATTGATTTGGAAATGGATTTATTATACCTAACCAGACAAGAACTCACAAAAGACTTTATACCTTGATTCACAGTAAGACTGCTTCAAAAAATGGATGTGGTGGAGATATTTACAGCAGGGATTTAAGTTTATTGGAAGATGAGATATTGTTATGAAAGCTTTCACTAAAAATATTCAGGGAAAGATTTATTATTAAAAACCAAACAAAGATATTTGATCCCAAATCGATCAGAAATAATGATTGTAGTCATTTGTGGCAGATAAGAAGTTGTTGTAGATTTTCTACAAGTTAAATACAATGAGAGATTGTTAACAGAGAACTTTGAAGTTGAACTTTCCTGTTGATTTACCTGATAACTATATTGATTTTACATATAGTAGATAAATGACAGGCTAAGTTGATTGTAAATAGATGTAGAAGTTTATAGATTATGAGCTTGCTTCGCAAAGGGGAGAAACTAACATTATTACAACATATTTATTGTAATCAAGCAGAGGAAATGTTTGTATAGGTGTTTTTGTTTTGTGTCCTTTGTTAAGCTGTTATTTTCGTTTTCTATTGATTTGGTTCTCATAAATAGTACTCTTTTTATATTTTCTTTCTGTATATATTTATCTTATGCTATTAAACCCAGCTGTCCAAACCAACATTTTATCTGCTATTTCTTGAAGATAAATATATAGTCTAAATGCAATCTTCTTGTTTCCTAGTATATTTTGATAATGAAAAATATCTAATAATGTAACCACAAGTAGAATGAATCTTCTAATTTTGGAATTCTGGAGTTACCAAACACGACAGAATTTTGAAATGGTGCTTCACAGTCAGCACATAATACACACTGGATTATTACAAGAACCAAGTCACTGGCTAAGGAATAGATGAATCATGTTTGTTAAGAAGACAGCAATTAATACATTAAAATGTGCATAACTAAGAATTATTTCAATTTAAAAAGAAAATACCAACTCTCAACATTATTAGTATTTTTTTTACAAACCTGTACAACTTCAATTCTAGAATTCACAGCAAAGAGCACTGAAGAATAATTTCTCTCTTTTGTGATTGTCACTTGTGAGTGTGGACTGTGTTTTATAAAATCATCTCTCTGATCTAATTGAATTTATGCAGAAAAGAATGAGATTCTCTTCCATTTGTCTAAAGCTTGTTGAAACCTCTGGAATAACTCTGGTAGGTAAGATTCAACCATTGAGTAAAAGTACCTCAGGACTGAAGTGATTGCTTTCATCCATGGAGAACAGATTCTAAATCCAATCTGTAGGTTCTGTGAGGAAAACAAACAAACAATTCTTAATGTATGCAATAGAAGAACTATTCCCACTATTGAAAAAGAATTTTCCTACATGAATGAGTAACTAAAAAGTGCCTTTTTGTATAAAAATATGTTGTGTACTGCTTTTGTAATTTCTTTGTTTACTGGTGGAACATTCACATAAATTTCTTTGCCAACAAGAGTTCTTCAGTGTTTTCACTGCAAACAGCAATACTTTACCACATTGCACTAAATTCCATTACACAGGTCTGCGACTAAAAGGCTGTTTGATTATTTTCATCTAATTTCCATGTATTTTGGTGTGCTGAAAACAAATAAAATATTGAAAAAACTCCTAGACGTCTTTATTTGCCACAACATGCAAAATTGTCTTCAAATTTATCAATTTTTTTTTAAAAAAATGTTTTTTTTATATTATGGGTTTTTAACCAAATTTAAAGTCCAAATTACTATTAATTTATTCACATAAGTGTATTTAAGATATAAAATGCCCAAAAAACCCTTAAAGGGTTTGTCCGAGTTATATAAAAAAAATATAGCACTGTAAATCTGATGGTCAGCAATATATACATAAGCTAAGCAAATTTTAAGTCTGTGCTTCTAATGGTAGAAGGGGTTAATCTTTCCTGAAGAATCCAGTGGGAGGGAGACACAGGGCAGATAGCAGCATCTCTGGTCAGTGCAGGGGGCATGGCCAGCACTGTGATGTCTCGTGTACAGACACAGAGCTGCTCTCTCCTGCATGCCACACTTGTGCACGAATCATCATCAGATTCTTGGTTCTAGGCTGTTCACACTTTTTCATCGCAATTCATGTTAGCTCGTCATTCTTCAACCGTTATGTTATGGCTCCACGAAAGTGTATTAATTTGCCAGACAGTTTCTGTTTCATCTGTGGTGAATATACAGTGTTGAAGCAGAATATTACAGACTTTGTGAAAAAAGTATACTTTGCATACTTTGGACTAAAAATTGGAGATCAAGATAAAGTTTGGGCGCCTCATAAAGTGTGCAAATGGTGTGTTGAGGAACTCCGAAACTGGTTCAAGGGTAAGAAAACATCTTTTCATTATGGGATTCCTATGGTATGGCAAGAGCAAAAGAACCATAGTGATGACTGTTACTTTTGTTCATGCGATGTGAAAGGGTTTAATTCCAAATGGAAGCATTCCATTTCATACCCCAATCTTCACTCAGCAATTCGTCTCATCCCCCATAGCACAGATATACCAGTACCCAAGCCCCCTACTACCTTGAATCTTCCCAAAGATGTCGCTGAGTTACTCGGATCAAGGCTGAAAAGCAGGAATTTATTGTTGCTAGGAGTATCATCTTCATGGTTCAGACATCATGAAAAGGAGTTCATTCCTTACTTCACCCAGGGAGACAAGTTGGTTTATTGCATCGATGTAGAAGGGCTGATGGGTCAATTTAAAATTCAATATGATTCAGAACAATGGCGTCTTTTTATAGATTCTTCAAAAAGAAGTCTCAAAGCAGTTTTACTCCACAATGGTTTTTACGCTTCCATACCTGTAGGTCATTCCATACACTTGAAGGAAACCTATGAGAACTTGGAATTGGTTCTTCATAAACTTAAATATAAATACCCTGGTTGGCAAGTGTGTGGGGACTTGAAGGTCTTGTGCATGCTGCTCGGGCAACAAGTGGGGTATACCAAATACCATTGTTTTCTGTGTCTATGGGACAGTTGAGACTGACAAAATCACTGGACCAAGAAGAGTTGGCAGCCAAGGGTGCTAACAGTCGGTGAAAAAACTTTGGTACCTTCCCATAAAGTTCTTCTACCACCTCTCCACATAAAATTGGGATTGATGAAGCAATTCGTAAAATCACTTCCAAGAGATGGCGAATGCTTCAAATACTTGGTCACCAAGTTTCCATGCCTATCGGAGGCAAAACTGAAAGAAAGTGTGTTCTTCGGACCAGACATTAGAAGGCTTATAGTTGATCAAGAGTTTGTCAATACCATGACAGATCCTCAAAAAGAAAGGTGGATTGCATTTAAAGAAGTTGTACAGACATTTTTAGGCAATAACAAATATCCTCACTACAAAAAGATTGCCAGAAGAATGCTGAAAGCATTTCAAGATTTAGGTTGCCTGATGAGTTTGAAAGTGCATTTCCTCCAGTCCCACCTTGACTACTTTCCTGAAAATTTGGGAGCTGTGAGCGAGGAACAATGTGAACGATTCTACCAAGACATTAAAGAGATGTAAAGGAGATACCAGGGAAAATGGAGCATTGCAATGACAGCAGACTACTGTTGGATGCTCCAGAGAGACATTCCAAATGCTACTCACAAGCGTAAATGCACCAAGTGGAGCCTCACAAGGAAGAAGAATTGAGTTTAGTGTATGTTGGTGAGCTCATTTCAGTTCAAAAAAGAATTTTCATGAAAATATTGTAATAAAACTTTAATTTTACAAGTCTATTTCCATTTATTTTGAGGTATTGCCTTATTTAACATAGTTACCTAAATTGTCAGGAAACGTGATGTCCTATGACAAAATGGAGGTCGTTTTCTGATTCAGCGCACCAAAAAAACATAAAGATTATGTGGAATAATCAAAACAGCTCTCGAAAAAATATTTTTGCAGACCTGTGTTATGTTCTCTATGTGAGCTCCAGATAAATCAAGATTCACCTAAAATCTAAAATAAAAATCAGAAAAAGTAGCCACAGTAAAAAAGCATAGAATAACCATATATTAATTCTATCTTCAATGACATTTGATGCCATATAATAACCTTGTGCTTTCTTCCACATCAAAATGGTTTTTGCTGTTTCACGTAATGTATTGCCATTCCCAAACAAGGATGTAGCTGAAGCTTGCCTATGGCTATGCAGCACTCTGTACTAATGCAAGCTTGATGAACAGCATCAGGACTCCATTAGAGATGGAATGTTTTATTTAAGTACTCAGTTGGTAACTGACTAACATATTTCCCTTAGCAATTTGCTCACCCTAATTGTTAAAACCTTTCTTGCCATTTCAGAAGTTTCATAAGTTTCAGAACTCTGAGAACTGTAAACACCTGCAGATTAGGCAATATGGAAAATTATGTAAAAGAAAATATTGGTTATGTTATTGTTTTTAAAGAAAAAAATGCCCTATGGTGTGATTTAAATGTTTATTTTAAATGAAATGTTTACTCCTCTATTACTCAAACAGGGTTTTTTAACCTTTCTGTCATCTAAATTACCTTGTCATTCTACAGCTACATATATTTTTATGTACAATTTATAATATTTATTGATAGGGCAAAATCAATGGCCATAAATCAAATTCAATGTTCATAAATCCAGAAACTTGGAGAATTTGAAGGAGATTCTTCCTTTCTTAAAAATGTGGCATATCAGTATGCAATATTCCAGGTTCAAGTGGGGGTGAAGGGAGAGAGAGAGAGAGAGAGATGTTTCATTACTACTGCAAAGTTTATATTAATGCTAGAACAGGATAAGGGGGAATTCAAATTTCAAATATATGCTTATCCTTTCTTTAAAGTTAGCACTGTAAATGTCTAACAGTTATGTTTTCCAGAAAAATAAGGTGTGTAAATGACATTTTTGTTTTAATTAGTGACTTGTCTTATAGTGGTCATGTTTAGAAAAACAAGGAACAAAGAGTTTCTTTAAAGAACTAAAAAATATATACTCTGGATGTTAAGAGTTATGGCAAACATAAATGAGTTCAGCACTGGAAAAGTTTATAGCGGGCCTTTAAGAATAGTAGGGTGACAATATCAGGCCATATGCCCAGTTCATAACCCTGAGGTTGCTGGGCTGAATGTGATTCCTCATAGTCTTAGGTGCACACCCCTAGACCTCAAAAATTGTAATCCGATTATAATGTTTAGTGTTATAAGGAAATACAATTATTAAATATGTAATTGTAAAGTAACCGTATTTAATTTATTTCATTGCTCCTGGTAGATTTTTTTTTTTGGCTCTATTTTAGCAGCATAACTTTTAATGATCAGATTATTGTACATCTGTCTGCAATATTCAGTTTAGGCTTTCATGATAATCCAGACAAGGAGTACTAACCATGAGCACTTATGCTATTTTTATTATAAGTCACAAATCTTGCAAGTCTCAAAGTACATCTCTTCTCTTCTGTCTTCATTAATCAATAGACTAGGAAGGGTCCCTTCTGAGGCATTCCCACACCTCCATTCTTCTGTAGGCTAAGTTGCCTCTTACATGCCTAGTTTCAGCTTGTCATGTCCCATGAGGACATTCTCACAGAGCATTAAAGTTATACTACAGGATTAGATGGCTAGACAGTCTAAGAAGCATTAAAATATTGTAGGATAACTGAATCTTTGAAATTTATATTTCAATCACAACAGTGAATGCAGATAAGGAAATAGGAATAGGTGGGAAGATTAGTGAGAACATTCTGAGGCAAAAATGAGACAATAGGATCTTTTCACTTATAATCATACATTTTGAACAAATATGGGAACCACCCAGGGTAACCCACTTAGAGTTATGGGTTCAGTGCAGAGCAAGTCATGAGAGAGTTTCTTAAAACTGGTGTGACTAATTGGACAAGATTAATAGTTTCTCAAAAGCCATAATTATTTCAGATCCTATTTCATTTAAATGAAACTTGTGGCCTTAGGTCAATAAGATGTCTTATCTCATTATTCTTGATCTAGTTGCAAATATTCACTGATACTTTAAGCTAGAAAAATGATTCATTACTCCTATAATTCTTTACTTATGAAGATCACCAAAATGGCCTGGAGTGGGAAGAAGTTGCCCTGAGTTATAAGTTACTATTTAAGTCACAGAAAGAATTGCCTTATTCCTACCAATTAAGAGAAATCTGCTGAAAGTATTGTAAGGAAAAGTTATTTTATATAATAATGCCTATTAATTAAAGATTATTAAAACATTCTGTTTTATTTTATCACTCCATTTTGTTTATGAGGAAGTGGTAATAAAAGACCAGTTAATAAATTTAGTCAGAAATTCCTCAAAAATTCAGTATCAGCTGGTTACCTGGGAATAGCTCCTATTTTTCTTTGAGTAACCAATGTTTGGGATTGAGTATAGTTCTTTTCAAAGTCCTATAATTTGTTATCAGGTTGTATTTTTTACCTACATAAGAGGGTAGGAAAAAAAACTGGCAATACATTTTGCTTAATATGAAATTGTTGTTGTTGTTATTTCCTTTGGCTGAACTGGAAAACCTGAACTGGAAATGCATAAACTTTTGAATATGTACCACACTTTACATCCACAAAGTGACATTGACAGGTTGTACCTGCCAAGAAGAATAGGGGGCAGAGGGCTATTGCAAATCCATCAAACTGTAGAAGAAGAAAAATAGAATTTGAATGACTATGTGAATGAAAATACAGAAAAATTATCGCAGGCTGTGGAAATTGAAAACATTATAAAAACAACAGAAATAGGCAGAATATAAGGAAAATGGCTGAATGATATATTGAATGGATGGAAACCCAAAGCTTTGCATGAATAGCACTTGAAAAACATTGAAGAAAAATGTGATAACAACTTGACATGGGCAGGGCTTAAGATGGTAACCATCAAGAAAGAAACAGAACATTTAATATTGGCTGCTCAAGAACAAGCACTACAAACTAATGCCATGAAAGTGAAGTTATAAAAATCCACTGACAATCCAAATTGCTGACTTTGCAATTACAAAGTTGAAACTGTTTCACAGTTAATATGTGAGTGCAGCAAAATCATGCAAACTGATTACAAAGTTAGACATTGCCAAGTTGCTAAATTGATCCACTGGTCATTATGTAAAAAATATGACTTACCTGTATCTGAAAAGTTATGGGAACATAAAGTGGAAAAAGTTGTTGAAACTGAGAAGGTGAAGATCTTGTGTGACTTTTGAATACAGATGGATTGTCATTTGGAACGCCATACGCCAGATATCACAGTTGTCAAAAACTGAAGCGTACAACTTATTGATATTGCTGTACTAGGAGATGTCAGAGCCAAAGAAAAAGAATTGGAAAAAATCATGAAATATTGCAACCTGGCCATTGAAACTACATGATTATGGATGAAACATGTAACAGTGATACCCATTGTTATTGGGGCACTTGGTATCATGTCCAAGAATTTTACAAAATACATCAAGAAATTGCAGCTTCTTGCAATAACACCAGCAGAACTGCAAATAACTGTGCTACTCAGAACATCATTCATTTTAAGAAGATACTTGGTTGATACCTAGGATGCTGGCAGCAACCCATATCAACCATCAGTGCCAGTCAATGATATTTGTGATACATTTTTAAATGTTCAGTTGGCTGATTATTTTGTTTAATGAATAAAATAGATAATAACAATAACAACAATAATATAACAATGGCATTTATGCTTACATATTTCCCCATAGTAATTTATAGTTCTGTGGGTAGTTTATAATGTAGAAGCATTATTTGTATACTGCCCCCAACAATCCAGGTCTTCATTTTATTGACCTCAGAAAGATAGAAGTTTGAGTCAACCTTGAGCTCCATCAGAATTTAACTCTAGGCTGTGGGCAGAGTTTTCCTGCAATGCAGCTTTCTAACCACTATGCCACCAGGGTTCCTTACATGTGCATCAAAGTAGTAAGCCATTCAGGTAGAAATTCAAATAGGCAAGACAAAGAACCACAGGCCCATAGACTACTTTTCTATACACATGGGACCATCATAATCTTACTCAATAATCAATAAATAATAATAATTTGAAATTTTACCACATCAAGTGATTCACACATTGACAAACCATTATTTAAACATAAAAAATATTAGCTAGAGAAATACATGCAGCATATTGAATTAATTTTGTGCATCAATGTGTAAAGAATTTAAGAAGCATTATATACCAGAATGCAGAAACAAAGTTTGGCACTGCCTAACTCCAAGATGATTTTGGGTGACTCATGATAAAAGGTGATAATCAAATGCAAGAACCATTAGCAGAACCATTAAGAGGTAATAAAAGAGAATAAAAATTATAATATAGTCCTGAAAAAGGAGTCACTGAATAACGTGAAAAACCAATGGTCACAAATGCAATCAAAAGCCACTAGTCACAATACCAATGTACTGTATATACAGACCTTCTTAAAAGACCAAATTAAGTATTTTAATATAGTTAATATTTTTTGCTTTGTAGTTTCTGAGAGATAAGAATGTCTTTGAGAAAAACTAAATTTCTGAAAAAGATTAAGTGGAATAAAATCTAGATATTTCAAAAAATGTGAGCAAGTCATAAATAGTTCCATTGGGTTCAGCCAAAGAAAGTCGGGGAGAGTGATGAGCCATAGCAATGAGTGCAGAACAATCCACATTTTTAACAGCAAAGCAAAAGAGACATGTTGCTCTGATTTGCCTCATTTTTTAATCCTCCAGAAGATTGAATAGTTTCCATACACTCAGGCCTTCAGATTGTTCTTATTCAATTCCATTGAATGCACACATATACACAAACTCCAGAAAGTTATTTACCTTTATTTATTTGTTTACTAATTTACTTGAGTTTATCCCAGCATATACTATGGCTTTCAGCAGTCACAATCTCACAATACAAACAGAATGCAAACAATTTGCAATCTAAATTGGAAAAAAGAAAAGAAAAGAGAAGGAAAGGAAAGAAATTATAAGAACAAGAGGTACATGCAATATAATTGAAAGGCTTTTCAGAAAATCTTGAAGCATCATCTTTTTCTACACATCAGTTTCAAATGAAAGCATTAAGTACCCTGAACCTAAAAGAAACTCTTTGTCTGACAAAGAAATGCATGGGAGTGTTATCCCATTAAACCTTGCTGCCAAGCGTTTAGTTGTTTTATTGCCTTCTCTTTCCTTGGTGAGGGAGGGAAGAATGCCAATGGAGGAACCCTGTGTGTGATAGAAATGGCAATTGGAGACATTATTCTTTTATATCCTCGGTAAGTCATAATTTCTGCCAAAAGGAACCATTCTCTTTCAGCACAAGTGTTTGCTTATTTTCATAGATCCTATCACCCTTGATGAGGGAGATGCTAATGGATCCCAGAGTGTTCCCCATTCCTGACACTGTTATTTTTGCATTATGACTTCTCTTCTGATTGATGTCTTTGACATAGCCTGAACAGCTTCTGGCACAAAGAATGAGCACAGACAAAAATCGTGGTTGGTATGGCTGATCAAACATAACTTCTTCCATGAAGAACATGCTGGGAGAATTTAGGCTCTTGTTTATTCTGGAGCACAGATGGTACATGGGCGAGGTTCAGGAATTGGATAAACTCAGCAGCTTCTCTTCATTATCATGGTTTATTTATTATCCTGTCCTTTGCCATTTCTTACTTACAGAATCAGTTACAGGGCAAAATATCCTTGTTAGCAGTCTTGGTATCTTAGTGAAAGGAAGATGAATTGGAAAATAACATTAGAATAGTGTAACATTTCTTTTAAATGTGAAGAAATGCCTGAGGAAAACCAACATAATAATAGGGGATACTGAAAAAGAAAAGACATTTGATTAAAATATGAATGGAATCAGTGGTGAAATTCAATTTTTTTACTACCATGGACATAGCTTGGTGGCAGAGGAAGGATATTGCAAAATCTCCATTCCCACCCTACTCTGGAGCCAGCCAGAGGTGGTATTTGCTGGTTTTCTGTTCAAAATTTTCACTACCAGTTCTCCAGAACCTGTCAGAACATGCTGAATTTCACTCCTGAGTGGAATATATTATTAGGTGATGTGGACTGTACAGTGGGGTGGCATGTAAGAAGAAAATACTGGATACTTCCAGTGCTGTTCTTTGGGTACCATTTATTGATCATAATGCAGCCATTGAATAGGGGTACAAATTGGACCCAGTGAACAAAGAGCAGTGGTGGGATTCGGCCAGTTCACACCACTTTGGGAGAACCAGTTGTTAACTTTCTGAGCAGTTAGGTGAACTGGTTGTCGGAAGAAATAATTAGGGCAGAGAATCAGTTGTTAAATTATTTGAATCCTGTTACATACTAGCTTCAACTATAGTGGTTTCCACCAAGGTCCTCTGTTCCAGCGGAACAGAGGTTTAATCTCATTGGTCAAAGGGTCTGATAGCTTCCTATAAAAGGGCTGCTGTCAGACTCAACCTTCGCTGGATTGTTCTCACTTGTTGCATTTAATAAAGAGCTGTTGTTACCGTTAGCCTGTGTGTGCCTATCCATTACCCGATCCAACACTGGTGAAGAAGGTGGGATTGGAAGGCAACTAGGCAAACCAAAAAGAGCATAGCAATCGAGCATCAATTTTTGAGCGGCAAACTCAAAACACCCTCAGGACACAAAATGGCCATGCACGCCCCACCAACTCTGTATGACCCAGTCACCGATCACTGGGACTCGTATATGCTACATTTTGACTGTTGCCAGATCGTTTTGCCATTCCCGCGACACTATCTGCCAGCGCTACAAGAGAAAGGGGCACATCACCAAGGTTTGCTGAAGCAAGCACCTCACAATGACCTGGCAACCAAGAAGCTGACCCAACTGCCAGCAGAGGCCCGACCAAGGGGCATTGCAGCCACCACCACGGCACTCAGAGGGCGACACCAGAGTCACCTACCACACCTCAATCGGCCAAGCCCGTACAAGGCGGTCAAAGAAGCTGAAGGTCACAGTCCTCATCAAGGGCTCTCCATACGAGATGGAGAACGACATGGGGTCATCACTGACCATCATGCCATGGTCCATGCTCAAGCAGGCTATCCCTAGCCTGAAGAAGAAGCAGCTACATACCCCTGACATCCGCCTTTGCAATTACCAGGGGAACCAAGTCCCCATCATGGGCCAGGGCACCTTCTGGGTGAACTTCAACAATTTCAGGGGCCAGCTCCCAGTGACGGTGGTCAGCGGAAACCTGCAGAGCCTCCTGGGGCTTGACTGGTTTGAAGCCCTGGGGCTAGAAGTGACCGGTGTCAATGAGAGCAATGATGAACTACTCGCAGACCCTACCTCCGAGATGCCAGTTTTTCGCATTGACTGTTTAGAGACTGGTTCCGTCTCATTTAGTGATGTTGCCCGCCATTCTGCCAGAGACTCCATGATCAAACAGGTTTTGAACTGGGTGTGGAGGGGGTGGCCCAAGGGATCTGTTGGGTCTGATTTCAAAATATATTATCATAAGAGAAATGACCTGTCTGTTGTTAAAGACTGTTTGCTGTGGGGAGACTGGGTCATTGTTCCACTCAAACTGTGCATTGCAATATTAGAGGCTTTACAAGTAGGGCATCCTGGAATTGTCAGGATAAAGTATTTGGCCAGGAGTTACATGTGGTGGCCTAACATGGACAGGGAGATTGAAGAATAGGTGGCTACCTGCACACCGTGCCAGGAGTCCAGACCAGCTCACCCTGAGAGACCCGCTAAGGTGTGGGAGCGACCTCAAGCATCATGGTCTAGGGTGCACATTGATTTTGCTGGCCCAGTTCATGGCCAGACATTCTTCGTAGTTGTGGACTCCCACTCAAAATGGCTAGACGTGGTAGACGTGGTCATCAAGGTACTACTGAGACTTTTCTCCACGCACAGCCTGCCCGACATCTTGGTCTCTGACAATGGGCCCCAATTCATGGCCATGCAATTCGAGACCTTCTTAGCAGCTCAGGGAATCAGGCATGCCCTGGTCACGCCATTCCATCTGGCCTCCAATGGTTAGGCGGAGAGAATGGTGAGATCTGCAAAAGAGGCCCTCTCTAAGATGGGCCCTGTTGATTGGCAAACACGGGTTGACCATTATCTACTAATCCACCATATCACACCCAGTGGCACTACAGGAGAAGCCCCTCTGAGCTTCTCATGAGTCGCTAGCTAAGGTCCCACTTAGAGTGGCTACACCCAAACTATTCTGCCGCATCGCCCCCTGACTCCACAAGCAAAATTTGGAACTTTAGCATAGGGGATTTAGTTTATGTCCACAACTACGCCAGGAGAACTCTATGGATTCCTGCCATAGTGATAGGCATCACCAGGCCTCGCTCTTACCTCTTAGAGCTCAAGTATGGTTGGAATTGGAGAAGGCACATTGGCCAACTCCGTGGCCGCCTCTCCAACTCCACTCTTAGACAACCAGAGGTAACTCCTGCATGAGTTAGCCAAAGCCCTACACTTTCTCCTTCCACAGCCAGCTCAAGTTCTTACTTACCTGGTTATGTTGCAGGCCTACAGCGAGCTGCAAGTGAACCAGCTCTAGAAGCTCCAGCTTCGGCCTGTCAAAGGTTCCAGGAGCTTCCACCAAGTGCAGCTGCGGAGCAAGCAGGTCCATTCGACCTTCTCAAAGAACACCCTCCAACTGAACTGTGCAGGTCAAGCAGAGCTACCCAAAAGCCCGCCTACCTGCGTGACCATGTGACTAGTAGTATTGTTCCATCTAAGAGTGGAGGAGTGTTACTAGCTTCAACTATAGTGGTTTTCACCAAGGTCTCACTTAATCTCATTGGTCAAAGAGTCTGTCAGCTCCCTATGAATGGAGTGCTGTCAGACTCAACCTTCGCTGGATTGTTCTCACTTGTTGCATTCAATAAAGAGCTGTTGTTACTATTAGCCTGTGTGTGCCTACGCATTGCCCGATCCAACAAATCCCACCACTAACAAAGAGGGGTCCAGTAAGTGAAAATTTTGCTTGTGAGTACTTTATGGAGAGGATTGTAGCTGGTATGAGCAACTAGAAGTTTTTCAGAATATACTAATTTTCCACTAGTTACCTTAAAGACTTTCAGTCCTGGCTCAATTCATTGTTAATGAGACTTCACTGATACTTGTACTTATGAGAGCCTGTTCAAGGTTCAGTTGAGCTATCAGATCATTAAGAGTCATTAACTCTAATCTATTCATGAAACAAATGCTTACTACTTTATGCAGCAGTGGGTTTCCTGTAGCAGGTTTGTATATCACAGTTCTGATTCAGTGGATATTCCCATTTATGAATATGAAAATATTCAGAAATTCCTTCTTGCACTGGTTGTTTTTAAGCCAGCCTTATTGACTGATATCCTCCAGTTGTCCTGGGGATACTCCTGAGCTATCCCAGCCCACCAGGAAGGCTTCAGGTGATAAAATCTGTATCATTGCCTTGAGGAAGGATAGATTATGACATTAAATAATATTAAAATTGAGGCTTTTTCTTGCACATAACTCATCTTAATTTTGTAACTTGTGAAATTGTAGTTAATGGTGTAGTAAAACACTGAAATTATGATGTTCTTGGATGGAGAAAAAAGGGATGAGCTGTACTTATTCATGAGCTTCATTAAAGAGAGACAGAGCAAGAGAGAAATCATTTCCACCATTAAATGTTATTTGTCACTTCAAATTAAATTAAATCAGACAAGCTAAATGAGGATGGTGTAATTAATAAAAGGTCATCTTAGGTCACAATCTTATATTTGATTTATGCTGGATGAAGGGTTATTAGATTTAGAAGATGTTCTTCTACTCCAAAAGACTTCCATTTATACTACCCTCATGGCATGAGCACATCCTTGATTGATGGCTCATGTTTCCAACAATACCGGGATGTTTCAACTATTTCTATGCCACTGTCATATTTTCTATCTATAGATTTTTTAGCAATTTTCACTATCAGCAATATAGTCTGGGTCACAGTTTAAAGTTGAATGTAAGATTGATTTGCTGTTGTTATTTTAAAGATCTTTAAAGCTAATTATCCAGTTAAAAGTTAAAAAAAAAAACACCTCTAGCACATTTTCAAGTAATCGTTTTGTACTAATTTTTCCTTTAAATTTCAGACATTTAAATCAAAATACAATTCAAAATACTGAAACAAGTTCCACAGGGAAATGCAGAAGAGGGAAGGAGTATATTACATTTTAGTCCTCTCAATCAAATATGAAACTATGTTGGATTGCTTAGCATAAACACCAGCACCATTTTCCAGTGGTGGCATTCAACTGGTGTAGCAGACAGTTCACATTTTTTTCACAAGGATTTTAACTTCTATCAATAATTGTTATTGATAGGCCTAGCCTTCCTTCATCTCATCCTTAAATGTATTTTTTTTTTTAATTCTGGATTTGATCTCAGTTATTGACTCATTGTAATTAACTCTTGTTGACATTTGGGCCTAGAACATTGTGCAGTTTAAATAAAATAAGGCAGAAAAAATATTATAATCTGGTTATAGAATCTCTCCCCATGGAAAGGTTAAGCATTTTGCAATATGCGCGGTAATTAATGCTGTTTGTTTGACTGATCAATGCATACCCTATATTTCTACTCTCACAATTATTTAAGGGAACAAATGAAGCAGAATGTAAACAACTTTAAATATATATTAAAATATGAATTACAATTAATACTAAAATCAATCACAAGATGTATTTACAGATTCTCTAAATATTGTGAGAATAATGCACAATAGCTTTATATGCCACCCATGGTAATTAGTGACATTTAAACTCTTGTAATAAATTTGAAATTCTTTAAATAATAAAGCCCTAAGTTATTTAGGTCTTTAAAAGTCTTAAATTGCAAGCAGTATGTAAATAAATGGCAAGCAAAACCTTTTTTTTAAAGTAAAAACATCAATTCGTTCAATTAATGGATAGTCCCGTTGTCACATTTTACACCAACTTTGTCTGCAACTTCCAGAAAAAGTTTGCTCCATGCAGAGCAGTATTCAAAATGGAATGCAACTAAGATGGATAACTTCATACAAGCAGGTATAATTGTCACAGGTCCCAGAATCCTTATGTGAACCTGCTCTCTAAGGGGATCTTATTCTCCTCTAAAACAGGTTTCATTTTAGTTCCTCATCTCACTTTTTCCTTATCAACTACACATCCTTCTTTGCAGGGTTTAATTTCAGTTTATTCTCCAATAAAAAATGGTGTTGAATTAATATTCTATGGTTGGTTGTTCTCTTAGAGTTACTATAGAACAGTAGAATTGGGTGTCTTTAACACACTGATAACATCCTTCTCCAAGACTGCAGATAATCTTTCTTTTGTGATTTAATATAGATATTAAGTAACACAAGGACAAGATGGAACACATGCTATTAATGTATAGATAATGCATAGGTCTGAATTCAGAGGGAAACATGTTTATTTGAAGCATGTGTGCATGTACACATTGTGTCTATCAGCAGATTCTTAAAGAAGTTGAATCATTTCTGGACTTACATGGCAGTAGCCATATCCAATAAGTTTACTGTCACCACTTTCAGAATGTAGCCTAAAAGGAAAACCATGTACCAACATTTTCAGTCTGATTTGGAAATATACTATTGTCAGTGATACTGTAAGGTGCTGAGCGGTGCAAAAGAACTAGAAAAATTAATGCAGCTGAATTGAAGCCTTTTAGCTTCATGCAGCTAGTCACCAAATGTCATACCAATACCTGCCAGATGCATATGAATGATTTAACTTATTTAATTAATAAAACTGATTGCTTCTGTGCTTGTAAGAAGAAGTGAATCTGTGTACATTTTGTCACATCAAGAGATAAAGACACTTTTATTTATTTATTTAGCATTCATGCTAATTAATTCCTGTGACCATTCTTTCTTTAGATAATTCCTCTAGTATTAATAAATCCCTCTTTCGCAGATCTTGTTTTGTTTTATTTTCTAACATGCAACCTTTTCCATTGAAGGCAAATCTGGTTGGCTGTTAGAATATTTATTTTGCTTTGAGGCATTTTGTTTCATTAAAAGCATTGTAATTGTCAGCTACAACTTGCCTGACATTCAGAAAATGAGCCAACATTTTATTAGGAAAGATTCTTTTTGAGGGCTTAAACCAAATCTTCAAGTCTGCTTTCCAAACTCGTTTGTGTTAAAGATGCATATTTTAGTCTGTGGGCATTTGTCTCCTTGTTTAAAAACATTTTCTCTAAAAATCCATCTCAGTGTAAAATTACTGGAATAGTAGTCTTTTTTTCTTTCCTTCAAAGCATAAAGGGTAACAGGTCATCTGCCTGACATTTTATAATATAGAGTATTTTAGAGATTGGAGTTGTTGGTCTGTATTCATTAGCTGAAGGGGATGTGGGGACTTATAAAAAAGGGGGGAAAGTTCAAGAAAAAGCTATTTTTGAAAGGTCACTATTAAGCCTAGTTAATATAAATTAACTTGTCCTTGGAAGAATGTGTGAGTTAAGGTATAATACTAAATTCAACCACTAAACTGAAGGGGAAAATAGCACTGTAAACCCTAGTTTTGTGTAATTCTAATATAACGCTAGTTTGCACACTGACTACTCTCTTTATTCTATTAGAATGAATATAATCAAAGAAGCACACCTGTAGCAGGGGTCTCCAATCTTGGCAACTTTAAGACTTGTGGACTTCAACTCCCAGAATTCCTCAGCCAGCAAAGTTCTGGGAGTTGAAGTCCACAAGCCTTAAAGTTGCCAAGGTTGGAGACCCCCGACCTATAGGGTATCCAGAATCACGGTTCATACAAACCTATTGATGTCTGGATAAAAGTAAGCATTCTTTTTTGGGAGGTAGTTAGGATTAGGAACACAGTTTAAAGAAGAGATATCTAGATAAACTGTAATCCTTCAAGAACACAGTGGATTTTAGTGACTGTTGGTAGAAACAACAAATGGTGTCTTGATATATTAGAACAGACATTAAGTAGGCCTGGTGATAAAGTGGTATGTGTGTATATGATAGCATGCATCTGAAAGATTTCTAATAGGAGGACTGTCTAAGTTTGCTTATTAATTCTGCCCTAAAAACTAGAGAATTTATGTCTTCTCCTCAAGAAAGAGGTTACAACAAGAAAAGTTAAATGCTAAAACCCAGTGCTCTGAAAGGTCTTAAAAAAAAACCTCTTATGTATTAAGAAGTATTTCAATGTACCTTGTATTGGAATACACTGAAGAGTGAAAGGATAGGCCAAGAGTGAATTAACTCCAGTTAATATAAAGACACAGTGGCTCAGTAGCTAAGATGCTGAGCTTGTCAGTTAGAAGATCAGCAGTTCAGCAGTTTGAATTCCTAGTGCCACGTAATGGAGTGAGCTCCTATTACTTGGGCCAGCTTCTGCCAAACTAGCAGTTCAAAAGCATGTAAAAAATGCAAGTAGAAAAATAGGAACTACTTTAGTGGGAAGATAACAGTGTTCCATGAGCCTTCGGCATTTACTCATGCCGGCCACATGACCACGAAGATGTCTTCAGGCAGTGCTGGCTCTTAGGCTTAGAAACAAAGATGAGCACCGCCCACAGAGCTGGAAACAACTAGCACACATGTGCAGGGGAACCTTTACCTTAATATAAAGACCTTTCTCTACATTATAGTTTGGGCAAACAGATACAGAATTTTTGTGCCCTGTTTGACCCAACCTAGCCACCAGAACTAACAGAAATGTATAAATTAGTGTACAAAATGATTTTCCTGCAAGTAAGTAGCTATTGGATCCATTTCTAGTCAGCAATTGGTAGATATAGTAATGTGGAAAGATATAGAAGACAACCTCTTGGGGGAATCAGTGGGAGCCATGCTCCAACTTTCCATGTGATACATGCAGCCCATTCTAAAGCCATTTTACACAAGTGTTTTGCATAATATTGATTTAACTTATTTATTGTGTTTATAATTTAAATCAATGCCAGTTAAAGCATTCGTAAAATTTATAACACTATGTTTGTATTTGAAAAAATGAATCCGGCATTGTGACATCAGTTATACTTGCAGCTATTTATGCTATTAATATTTCACTCTTTCTCATGCAGAAAATTACAGCACACTGGAAAGTAATTCCCTATCCTATACTATTATATTATTATGGAGAGCTTATCCTATGTACCTCATCACTGAATCCTGCATATTGGCAGTTATATCTATGCAGCCAGAATAGAAAGTATTGCTATTTCCTGGCTATAAAATTCAGTCATTCTAAAGTGTGCCAAAGTATGCTCTTTGATGTTTTATTGTATTTAGCTTCAGTAGACAAATTTAACAAACACTCCCAACCTTTTACTGAAAGGAACAGATGCACTTGCTTTTTTGTTAAGTTTATTAAACTTTATTTGGCCTAGTAATAAAATAAGCCAACTGAAAGAGTCAACACTATGAATCCGTTGTTGTCACATGCAAGACAAATTTTAAAGTGTTAACATCAGTCTATACATTTTACTTCAAGGAAGTTTTTTTCCCTCTTTTGTTCTGTTGAAAAATTAAGATCAAGTGTTTAGGCATTGTCCATTTCTGTAAAGCTTAAAAGAGAAAATACCTTTCAGGATATGCATTGTTATTGTCCTGTGTGAATGTGGAAGGAAAGACAATTGACCATGAGGAAAAAAATAGACTGGTTTACAACTAAAGAGTCAGATGTTCCAAAGGTACTTTTTCAAGAGGCAACTGGACTTTCTGTTGTTGTTTTTTCTTTGAAAATGTTTTGCTTCTCATCTAATAAGCTTCATCAGAGCTGGATGAGAAGCAAAACATCTTCAAAGAAAAACCAGAAAGTCTAATTGCCTTTGAAAAAGCACATTTGGGACAATCATGACCTGCATGACTGAGAATCTCCATAGACAGTTAAAGATTTGGATGCATTTGTGGTTTCACTAATGAAGCCAAATGTAACCTTTTGCCTCAGAAGTGAATTGAATGATTATTGATACACGAATGCAGTATATTGTTGAGGCAGTTCTATCTAGTAGATACACCTGCCATCTGGGACCTGAAAAGATAATAGTATAAAATATTCTTGCTATAGTTTGCTTAATCTTTCAGGTGGAGGTCAGTTAGTACCTGCTGCCTTAAAACTTTTTGAGGCCAAAACATTGGCACAAATTCTTTACAGGGCACAAACAGGAATCCTTGCAAAGAGAGACTTGCTAGAAACCATACAAACTAAATTCCTGCGAGCCATCTTAGCTGCACCCAATGGAACTCCAAATGCGCAGTTAAGAATTGAGACAGGGATGCCTCAAATTCAGGCAAGAGCCTGGAAGATGATGATCATTCATTGGCTTAAAATGCATTTCTTTCCAGAGGAACTGTCCCCACTAGTGTTGACTGACAATTTCCCCTCCCCCTGGAAAAAGGCAATTGATCACAAGCTGGGCTCTTATGGGCTCTCACCAGTATTCTTAATGTCCCTAGGCTTTGAGCAAGCAAAGCAAGTAGTAATTAATAGAATGAGGGACATGGAGTTCCAATAAGAACTAAATAGGTTGCCTCTCCACAGTAGGGACAGAATCAAACAGGGTGTGTGAGAATCGGCAAGATATGACCTGATCTCCCCAAAACAAAGAATAGCTTTCTTCAGAGCTAGATTTAACATTCTTCCTTCAGTACTCTCCAGGGCAGGTATAAGAGTACACCTATAGCAGAACGGGTTTGTATATGTGGTAAAGGAGAAGTGGAAGCTAAGTCACATGTTCTATTATACTGCGAGCTATACAGAGCTTGTAGGTCTGCACATATTATCCCCTTATTAGAGAGATTGCCAGGGAGGCAATCTATCTAGGCTTTCTCCTTCAGGACACTAACCCGGTTACCACGTATGCAGTGGCAAAGTTCTGTGCTGTTGCAATGTCCATAAGAAAAAAATTTGCAACAGAAGTATAGCACCATCTTGTACCAATTATCTGGACATACCTCTAACAATCTTTGGACCATTATGTTATTATCCACTTTTAATGTCAATACTTTTTAATTATATTTTAATGTTAGTATTTTTTAATATAGTGTAAAAACTAATGTGTATTGCTGGTCTTTGACCGTAATAAAGATTTTACTTACTTACTTGCTTAATCTTTATTGTGGCTGCAATTAGTGCTGGTTCCTATTTGTAACTAGATTTCAAGATCAGAGAAAATTGTTATGGGATGATCTTTATAAATACATCAAAAGTTGAAATATCAATACAAGTTATCCCTCCATTTTCTTTGAGACAATGTTGTTGTGTTTTTGGAATCATTAAACTACTGCTACTTTTTTCCATCTAAGAATGACTTTGTGAAAGATTCCTAATAACCTATTTCTCTTGCTCAGACTATGTTGTTGTATAAGCTTACCATTAATTGGAATAAATGGGACAGGTGACAACTTTATATACTCACAACATGTCCTTCCTTTGTGAAAAATGGTTTGCTCTAAATTGCTAGTCAAAACAGGGATATTTTTTTCCCTTGACATTCTACTACTTATCAAAGATTTTGAAAGAAAACTCACTCTCCCTCTTTCCCTTCCTTCACATTTTATTGTTTCACTAAAGCACTAAAAGCCACCCCCTCCATAGGCCCACACAATTCCAATTAACATTAATGGAGTTATGAATACACATGACTGACAACTGGGCCACACAGTGCAGCATTGGAAACATCGCATGTAGATTTACAAAGCGGCATTTCAATTAACATTTGCTTTAAAAAGTGCCAGCTACCAGCCTCTGTTTTAATGGGAAGCCTTGCGATGAAGACAGAATCATTTTAAAATATGCTTCTGTACAAGGATGAGGTGGATAAAACAGCGGTCTCCATGAATATGCTAAACTCAGCGTACTGTAGTTGTCTGCAGAGTAACCACTGATGAACCTCTTTGCTCATGTTTAGTTAACACTCTATAACATAAATTTCCCTCTGCAAACTCATTACAATAAATTTAGTTTATGAGCTATCAAGTAATATATACAGCACAAACTGAAAATAAAGCTTTTTGGGGTTGAATCTGCATTGCCATGTCAGGGGCTAACTTCCTGGTTGCTGAAGCTTCACAAGATAAAGATTATTCCATCTTTCTTTTTCCTGAATATTCCAAGCAAAATCATCTTCTGAAATGTTTGAATGGATTACATAGAGGTTATGCTTTTTGCTTTGGTTTTTTGTATCAAGCAACACAGGAGTAAATTACATGGCTGGTTCCAATTTATATCTATCAAGCTCTATCCTCATTACTCAGGAGCAAAAAGTGATGATGACAGTGAACTCAATGGTTTTACTCAATATACAGAAACTTCATAGATTTCTAATTTAGTTCTATTTTAGCATGAGATAAATAACTGATTTATACTATTAGTTAAATGTTCATTGGAGAAAAAAAATAAAAAAGCTAATCTTTTAAGTACATTGTCTTCTGGTCAAAGAACTTTAGATGTTGATGATTTCTTGGAGAAAGATTTGGGCAGCAGGTTAGCTTTCCCACCAAGACACTTGGACAGGTATGTATTATTCATTTTCTGATCAGTTTCACACATTGTGCTAAGCCTTATTCTGCTTAATTATAATTTGCTGAATGAACCACAATTCACAGAATGCACAATGTGCTAATCAATAAACCGAGTTTAATAAAATAGAATGATGATGCATACATCATGGCATATACTCCCAGAGATTAATGATTCATTAATGCAACTAATTGTTCCACAATACAATTTCCCATTTATGATGATGAGAATTTTTATTTTATTTTACAAGTGTGTTTTTAACAGTAACCACAATTTGACAAGCCAAAATTAAACAAGTGGGACTTTTCTTTGATCAGCAACAAAATGAGAAGATTCTTTTTCCAGAACATAATTTCTTTATGCTTCCTGGGGACTATTAAAAGTACAGAAGAAGGAGCATTAAAATAATTCAGAGTGGGATTTTGCTCAGTCTAAATCAGTGGTGGGTTCCGGATTCTGTTCCAACCAGTATGGTTGCAACGGGCCTGGCGGTGTCCACATGGACGTGCAAAGTGCACGTGCATGTGCTCACTGCATGGACATGAATCTCACTGCCTCTGCAAGCCTCCGTGACGCTCCAACTGCTCAGCGGAGTGTTGCACAGGTGCTATATGTGCTGTGCATGTGCAGAATGCAGAAGACTTAAAAGACTGGTAAGGAGCTCAGGCAGGCGGGTGGGCCCTTCAGAGCATTGTACTGGAACAGTATCCGGGCTGACTCCAGTACCCCTGTACTGGGGTGTACCACCTGCAACCCATCACTGGTCTAAATGTATCTTTGGTGCAAGTTCAAGCCTAGGAAGGACTCTTGAGAAGCCTTCTATTATTACCTTCTCTATTAAGTATCAAAATGACTAAGTATCTTAGATATATGGCAGCATCAATCTTATGAATCACTGAAAATAAAGTGATTGGAAGTTTTGTATGTTAGATATCAATGTAACTATTGTCCTCAAAATTTAGAGGATAACAGGAATCCTGCATCTTCAATCAATTTCTTTAAAGGATACTTAGGGCTGCTATGCTAGAATGTGTTAGAAAGAGATGCACTTTTAAAGGTGCTGCTAATGTGGGAGCCTTTTCAGATAGGCTATATATGCACATGTAAATGAATCTTTGGGATCGAACACAACAAGTAGAAATGGAGGCAGAGGGAGATTATTGGGACAAGGAGTGGTGATAACCTGATTTTTCAGTGGTTGAAATCAATGGCAGTGAAGGCCTACACAGCGGGTTGCAAAATATATTTTCTAGTTCAATGGCTACTTCAGGATGTTGTACATTTTCTTCCATTTCCCACAAAATTTGGCTCAATGCAAAGCTCATTTCCTTGAAGCTTTTATTTATATAATCACTATGCATTATTCATAATCATTATTTCAGCATGCATAGTTCAATAGTATTATGTCAGTCACACACATATTATCAGCCACGTATATTGCTTTAGCAATGTGTACAAGATGAATATATTTCCTCAAATCATTTTGGAATCAATTTTGTACATTTCTGTGGTCAAAGGCTGTTACAAAGCACCCAGGGCTAACTAAAGTCTATCTCTAAATAGGGTTTCTAAGCCAGTTTTAAACCTGTCCAGCTGGGTGCTTTTGTAGCAAAGGCTGTCACAAAGCATCTGAGGTTAACTGAACTTTATGTCTAAGCAGCATTACTCCCCAATGTAACCATTTTTGGTAATACAATTGTTTTGTTTCCACAAGGCCATCATGAAAAAAGAAAATGATTCAAAACAAAACAAATCTTACAGCCTGAGAAGTATGGGCTTGATAAGGAATATTATTTTAATATCTGATAATCAGTTTTCCATTCTGTGAAATAATACCAGAAATAAACTTGAGGCAAAATAGCTCTATATGTGGCATGATTTCCTATGAATTGTTTAGGGGTACTGTATCTGACTGATCTTTAGAAGGCCAGATCCTGAAGATGAAACTCAAATACTCTGGCCACCTAATGAGAAGATAGAACTCACTGGAGAAGAGCCTAATCCTGGGAAAGATTGAGGGCAAAAGAAGAAGGGGATGACAGAGAATGAGGTGGCTGGATGGAGTCACCAAAGCAGTAGGCGTGAGCTTAAATGGACTCCAGAGATGGTAAAGGACAGGAAGGCCTAGACGAATGTTGTCCATGGGGTCATGATGAGTCGGACACGACTTTGCAACTAACAACAACAACAAATATTGGAAGTGGTAACCCTTTGAGAGCTGTATGCAATAAAATTTTATTTTAATGTATGCTGATTAGGGTACATTCAAATTGACAATCAAGTTTCTAAGTCCATACTATCCATTTAGAAACATTTTGTTGGAACCCCAAACTACTTCAGACTTTTTTTAGGGTAGTCTTGTAATGACACAAGTCTTTCCTTAGGCAAAAATCCTTTATTATTTTTGTTTTTCTTTAGAAAATAGAGGTATACATAACCATAGCCCATCTCTATTTTCTCTCTCTCCTTGTTATACAACAGTGTAGTTTTGTTGTGTAGTGTAGTTTTGTTGTACAGTGTAGTGTAGGGTTGTGTTATACAAGACAGTTAAACCTTTGGCCTGAAAACATAAATATATGATTTCAAAACAGGATGCTTCTTGCTGCAAAGCCCACTACATATTACTATTTGTAGCTATGCTGGGTTTTCAAATCAAAACACACCCACATCATTTGAACCAAGATCATCTATCACTATGTGTACCACAAACTAGAAAAATGTAAAATATTCATATATAAGAGATGCTATTTTCAAAAGCAGATGCTTTCGCAGTTTGTTACTTAAAATTATTGATTTAAAAATGATTTGCTGTCATCTCTCAACATGAATTCCGGGCCGTACTCTTACTGCTCCTTTATTTGCCATAATCAATAAGAACTCTTTTCCCAAGGCACTTTTAGACAGTTCATTTAGCTTGTTTCTCAGCAAAGAATTCTTTAGGGATGTAGTAAGGAGAAGAAAAGGACTGTCATAGGCCTTGTCAGTGGACCAAAGCCAAACGAATGGCCTCTTTCCTATTTTTCTGTACTGTGATGATATTATGAAATTTCTCATAACACATAGATTGCTTTTAACTGCCTGTAGAAATCATAATGCCATGAAGTCAGTGTAGGTTGCTATATTGCTACAAAAATAAAGTAGAAGGAAACAAGCAATTTATCCAAGATAAAAAAAAATCTGCAAGCCCTCTATAATCAATGTACCAATCAGATAATAGAAAACCACTAAGCACAGCTTAAATATATTTTGATTACTATTAGTAATTACAAGTTGCATCTGCAACCAAACAGAGCAAATAATTACTTCCTATCAGGAGCACTTATAGTCAGAATTTCAGGTACAGCATATAATCTTCACCCCCTAGTATTTGCTATTTTCTGTCTATTCTTTGTAATTGACATTCAACATTCATTATCAAAATATTCAATTCTGACTCATCTTCCTTCTGCATTTTAAAAAGCATATTTTGTTTATTTTCAGATTTTTGCATGTCACACCCGAATACTGACATCTGGACCTTATTTACCCTTCAATCCTTTTCTCCAGCCAATATGAAGAGCCATAGTGGCGCAGTGGTTAGAACGCAGTACTGCAGGCTACTTCTGTTGATTGCCAGCTGACTTCAATTTGGCAGTTCAAATCTCACCAGACTCAAGGTTGACTCACCCTTCCATCTTTCCGAAGTCAGTACAATGAGGAGCCAGATTCTTGGGGGAAATATGCTGACTCTGTAAACTGCTTAGAGAGGCCTATAAAGCATTGTGAAGCAGTATATAATTCTAAATACTATGCTATGCTATATTTGAACACACTTGGAGGGTTACCTTTATAGTAAAGTCTTGCATCAATTCAGAAGCACAATGTACTAGATATGCTGATTTTAATAACTTTGCTTTTTCTTCATTAAGAAAGTTCTTCTGGAACCTGGATAGTTTGAAGACTTGCCTTTGAAAGACACTCTTCTCTCATCCCAAGACTTAAAACTGATTCAGAAGGAAACACATACAGGTAATTGAGAGTATAGTGGCAATAGCAATAGCAATAGCAATAGCACTTAGACTTATATACCACTTCATAGGGCTTTCAGCCCTCTCTAAGCAGTTTACAGAGTCAGCATATTGCCCCCAACAATCCAGGTCCTCATTTTACCCACCTCGGAAGGATGGAAGGCTGAGTCAACCTTGAGCCGGTGAGATTTGAACAGCCGAACTGCAGAACTGCAGTCAGCTGAAGTAGCCTGCAGTGCTGCACTCTAACCACTGCGCCAAGTCAGTGATAGTCTAGAATCAGGAAATAATATCACTTAATACTGGGCAGGGAGAGATATCTTGGGAGACCTAGGTGAGCCTCCCTTATCCTTGATATCACATCTTTTAGTCACAATAATGTAACAGGACACTGATACTCTTTCCAAAGTTTAATTTCATGAGATAAGTTGCATTGAACTATAATAATAAAAAGGATAATTGTTATCTATATCCTCTTCTTGCTAATGATCTTTTACTCTCTATTTACAAACTCATTTTGACTAGGTAGTGAAGTCTTTTTTTTTTTGTCCCATTCTGTACTCCAGGGAGGGACAAAACTTTCAGCAACTGAAGTTGGGGTTGAGTTTGTTAGTAGTAGTATTTAGATTTTTTTTAGATTTTACTAATATTTGTAGGCTGCCCTTTTCCCTGAGGGGACTCAGGGCGGCTCACATAAAATCAGGGAAGGGAATACAAACAGTAACATAGACACATATAATAAAAGTAATAAGCAACATACATTCATCATTCGGGAGGGGCGGCTATCCTTGTCCCCAGGCCTGACGGGCTAGCCAGTTCTTCAAGGCTGTGCGGAAGGCCTGGGCGGTGGTGAGGGTACGAATCTCCACGGGGAGTTCGTTCCAAAGGGTCGGGGCTACTACTGAGAAGGCCCTCCTCCTTGTGGTTGCCAGCCGGCACTGGCTGGCCGATGGAATACGGAGGAGGCCCAATCTATGTGATCTAATTGGTCGCAGGGAGGTAATTGGCAGGAGGCGGTCTCTCAAGTATCCAGATCCACTACCATGCAGGGCTTTATGGGTGACTAATAGCACCTTGAAGCGCATCCGGAGATCGACAGGTAGCCAGCGCAGCTCGCGGAGGATAGGTGTTATGTGGGTGAACCGCGGTGCACCCACAATCACTCGCGCAGCCGTGTTCTGTACCAACTGAAGTCGCCGGATGCTCTTCAAGGGCAGCCCCATGTAGAGCACATTGCAGTATTCCAGCCTAGAGGTCACAAGGGCCCGGGTGACTGTTGTGAGTGCCTCCCGATTCAGGTAGGGTCGCAACTGGCGCACCAGGCGAACCTGGGCGAATGCCCCCCTGGTCACAGCCGTCAAGTGGTGGTCAAACGATAGCTGTGGATCCAGGAGGACTCCCAAGTTGCGAACCCTCTCTGAGGGGTATAGAATTTGACCCCCCAGCCTGAGTGATGGAATATTGATCGAATCTTTGGGAGGGAAGCACAACAGCCACTCGGTCTTTTCTGGGTTGAGCACAAGCTTGTTAACCCTCATCCAGTCCATAACGGCCTCAAGGCCTCGGTTCATCACGTCTGCCGCTTCATTGAGTTGGCACGGGGCGGACAGATACAACTGGGTATCGTCCGCATATTGGTGGTATCTGATCCCGTGCCTGCGGATGATCTCTCCCAGCGGTTTCATGTAGATGTTGAATAGTAGGGGGGATAAGACCGAGCCCTGTACTGGACAAAGTGGCAATAGCTTTGTTTTTTTCCTTCTGGAATTTGTAACATAGAGATTAGTGGAGGCAGACATTCCTTGTTCTAAGCATAAATGAATATTTATATATTTTTAATTGCTATTCTCTTTCTCAGTTGTTTTTCATTTCAATTACAAGAGATGCCAGAGACCCATAAAAAAAGAGGACAATGGACAATGGATACTGGGAAAGCATGATTCCTGAACCCCCATAAATACTATTACCAAATGGTCTACCCCGGCAGCAAAAATTTCTGAATGGAAGAATTAAACAGTCTGTTCTGGGGTTGATAAATTTAGGAATATCTTTGTGCGTTATTTAGTTCATGTCCATATAATTCACAGCAAGGCTAAGAATCATGTTGGAACATGTTTCTGAACGTTATTCCTACTGAAAATGATAATGTTGTATAGGAAAGATGATATATATCTTGGGGGGTGGGGGATAGGGTGCTGGCTTTGTTTCAGTAAGTGGAATGATTGGTTGTGTGGTTGTATCATGATTGGTAGATTGGTGCTGATTGGTGCTGGCTGTGTGTCTATTGTTGTTTCGTGTTGTAATGGCCTGGGTGGTGGGTGGGACTCGTTTGTTAATCTCCAACGAATTCCAAAGAAAAACAATTACCAACCTAATCCAAAGGGAGTCTCCCCCCACCCCAAAACCAAGACACAGAACAGGACAATGGCATCGCCCTCCTCCCTGGCTACCAAACCTTTTATTTGAATGGATCTAATTTATAACTAGGAACTCTGATCTCAACATTCCTGACTTCAAACAATATTAAAATTAAATTGTAACAAAAGTATTCAAAAAGTATATATATATGAATATATATATTCATACTGAATATATATAGCATTTTCCTTATATTTATCTGCACCAGCATGTGGGAGGCACTATTTATTTACATATTCACATCCTAACCATATTTTATTCCTTTATGTGAACAAAAATTTTCATAAGGCTGAAATGAGATGGCAGAATTGTTTTTTGTTTGTCTCAGTCAGTTTTCAGTTGCTTTGCCTTTTTTACTTTTCTGCAACTCAGCTTCAGTGATGAAGGCTGGATTTCAACTGTCACAATGCCATATAGTTCACTAAGGTAGCAATGCTATATACATGCTTACAGGGAGTAAGTTATAACTTATTGAGTATCAAGTAGCTTCAGATTGTTCCATATAGCTCTTGACTCTTAGAGATTTGCTCTATGATTAATTTGTCTTCTATAGATTTTCCTTTGTATGATAAAAGGTCTGAGTTAGAAGGAGCAGGGCACATAGTGAAATTAATAGTTTAAGGTCAGGACAAGGCATGCAAGTAAGTTTATTTCATTTTTTCCAAACCTGTCTAAACAATTGGCTTCTCTTCTCTTCTTCATAATTCCCAAGGTTTGTCCTTGAGAATTTGCCTTTCTTCTGTTTTTTTGGTCTTTGGCAGTTTCTCTACATAATCATCCTTAACAATTTCTTTGATTTCATTCCATAAAAATAAGATTCAGTATTTTAAATCAGTGCAGATGTTCTCCTTGAAAATGTAGGTATATGGTCAAAACCATATTGATTTTGCTTGATTTTGTACTTACTTAAGCTTGACTTGCAATGTGCATATGAGCTGTTAGTGAATTGTTCCATAGTAGTCAATAGCCACATCTTTGCTGTTATAATTGAGCTTTTCCACTTACCTATATCAATAATAAGTTAATTTGATTTCTGAGTGCTCCATCAAGTGATGGTCATATATGCAAGTGTCATTGTGGTTATGTGAAGAATGTGTTAGCAATGAAGAAATCATTAGATTTGCAGAAATTGATGTCAGTCCCATGTTCGATTTCTATACAGAAGGCTATAGGCTATACAATAAAACTATGCTTTCCTCTTTATTATTTCCACCATCGGCATTCTGGTTGCCAAAACTAAGGAGCATATTTTGCTTATATGTCTGTTGATTTCAGATTGAACCTGACCACAAAACTCATCAACTATTTCTCTGTATCAATGGTTGGAGCGTAAATTCAAATAATCGACATAGTAAATGCTTATTTGCAAAAAATCATTGATATTATTTTGTCATCGTTTTGTCATTGAACCAAACTGACTCAGAAAGAAATGCCACTCCCTCTTTGTTTTACATATTCTGGATATTAAAGAGTTTGAAATTCTATTTTGCTTGTTTTATTGTTGCTGCAAGGGAGATGAAGATTTGTTAGGTTTTGTATTTGGGATTTTACTTCTGTAAGCTGTTCGGCATCATCTTGAGTTATTAACAGTTTCTTAATGAATATTTTTTTAAAAATGCTGATACCTAAGATGTCTATGTGTGATCAGTTCATTTTATTCTTTGCTTTATTGAGCTTTCTGTGTTTATGCTTAAGTTCCATGTTCCCACTGTAATTCTGTCTTTATAATTTCATTTTTTTCCCTGAATGCCAACATCAGTAGTTAGACATCCCAAAGGCTTTGATCTAGCCAAGTTATAAACACCATTAATGCTCTCAAAAAATCCTCATCTCTTCATCAGTAATGTGTTGAGTGCTATCTGACCTGAGGGGATCATCATCCAGCTCTATATTGTCAATTATTTTCTATCTTCTATATATGTTTGTTTGCTGTGGTAAAAATTACTATTGCCTTCTCCCACATGGTGATCATACACATGCAGAATTTTCTAATATTCACCCTGCGAGGGAGATAGGCAGCATTTAAATTTGACAAATAAATATTGCTGTTGTCAAATATAGGTGCCTGCTTCTGTTAGGGATGACATACGTATCTTCTTGGCATATATTCCTAGTGTTCTTTATTCATCCTTTTAGCATTGTGAGGTACTTCAACAGTAGTTCAACACTCCCAGATGAACTAATTCTACTTGAATCTAAAGTAGCAGAGTCTTCCATGTATGAAAGTACATTTCTTGCTTATTGCCTTTACTGGCCAAGGAATCAGGGAGGGTCTCTTCTAAGACATTTGCCATCTTCACATTCCTTCTGAGGACTCAGCTGCTTCTTATCTCAACATTCCCTGGGCTATGGCTCTTCTTCCATTTCTCAAGATCATTCACACAATAACATAACATCTCTCTCAGAAACACCATCCCCTTCCACCAAAATGAGGCAGCTCAGAAGTACTTGATGGAGAGGGGAATCAATTGTTTTTATGTAATAGAAATTTTGCTTTCATTTTTTTTTGCAAAGTGAGCTGAATGTTAAAAGGTCCTACTAATTGCTATATTTCCCAGCAACAAAATAAATATAATACACCGATACTTAGATGTAATTTGTGATTTCATAGACTATTATATGTTTAGCTGTTATTTTAGACATAGGATATTCTAGAGATTAATGAAGCGGTCCACAAGCCTTTTTATAGTGTTGAGCTTATTTTAAGCAAGTTCTCATGCCAGTCTTGCATTCAGTAATTCTTGACTAATGGTGTGGAAATGCTTTCTTTAAATCAAGCATTAGGAAATCTTAAGGTTCATATTTCCAAGGCAGGAAATATAAGCTTCAGTCTATTTTCTTCCCTTTGGTGATTTGCCAGAGCCTAATAAAATTGAAATGTGCTGCAAGTTGGTAGCATGAAGACAAAGTTTTTCCAATTGGGTAAAGTAATCACTTCTGTTCAATATATTTAATATATTTTAATTACATTTCTACTGTGCATTTCATATATATTGTTCTATACCACTTTACATAAAAGTTTCAATCCTAAGCACATTTGCCAAAGAGTAAATTCCATTGGACGCAATGGAACTGGCTCTCAGGCTATACATCTTGAACTATGAGTATTAGGCTTAGAGGGGGAAAAAGGATTAAGATTCAGAGATGAAGAATAACAAAAGAACAATGGATAGGCTCCTCAAAAATGGAGATTAAACTTCAAAGAAAGGAAGCAGAAAATTGCCGGGTACATAAACAGAATAAAATAAAATAATTTAAGATCATTCTATCTAAATCTCTACTGCTCCACAAGTCTAGATTACATTGTGTTTCCTCCTGGGTTCTAAAAATGTCATCCCATAAACTGGGGTGAAATTTCTTTTCCTTTGCCATGTCCAGCTATTGCTCCTGAGGAGATTCAAAGAAAAAAAAAAGTTCTGACAAACTTCCCCCTTACTGTTTAAATTTGGTAGAAACAAGTTATGGTTTCTTAGGAGGGAGGTTAACTGATCTTAATTGCTAGATAGGCCTAAATGCATCTTCACAAGTTACATTTTTTAAAAAAGTTATATTCCTGCCTTAGACACAAAGCCATCTGGGTGACTTTAAGAAGCCATTCCCTCAGTTCTAGGGGAAAAAATTAAAGGTGAACCATTTTGGAAATGTTGTCAAGAAAATTGCAGATACCTGTTTATGTGATTGTAAGGAATCAAGATTGAATTGGAATAAATAAATAAATAAATAAATAAATAAATAAATAAATAAATAAATAAATAAATATTCACTAATGGAATGGAACATTAGTTTCTTTAGGTATGGGAAACATAATATTAAAGATGCAGTCCAGTGCAAACTTACCTGGGAGACATTCCTATTAAAAATAGTGAGCGTAGATTACAGCCTAAATCAATCTGAAAACAGTAATAAAATTTCCTGTAAAATATAGTACTCTCTTTGCATTGATCAATATGTTTCTTCAAGAAATGCTAATAAGCCCAGATCTATCAGAAATGCAGAAAAGTCAATATAATTTCAAGTCCCAAATACTGAAAGTTTATATTAGAGAGAGACTGAAATTTGGGGAAATATCTTCTGTCTTCTTAGCAAATAAAAAAAATTAACTGAAGTCCTGTTGAATTGATTGGATATTGGCATTATGACACAGAGATAACATATATTTGAGGGTTGCATGAACCATAATATTCTGTGACCACTGCTTAATATTGTTATTTTTATGCATTTACCATACCATACAATATGTTCCAGCTACAGTAGCAGACAATTCCTGGGATTTAACTACAGAATGTGCATCACATTCAAAGACTGATACATATAAATAAACTACTCAAACTCAATATCAGCTTCCATGTGAATATTTGCAAAACAAAAATATTATATCCTATGGCAAAAGATCTGCTTTTTAGAGGCATGTATTAGAACTCAAATATTCCAAGCTCTTAATGTCGTTCATTCTTGTCATGAAACTATTGTTAAACAGTTTTATTGGAAAATTCTGAATTTAGCATTATGAGGAAAGGAAAGAAGCATTTATGCATTTATGTATTCATTTTTTCAACAACTTCATATTTGGGAGCTATTGCTATTAGTGTAGCTATATGAACTATGTGAACCATTGGTTGAAAGTAGCAGGAGACTGGGAAAAAAATCAATTGATGTCTTGTTCTTGTATCAGTATGCAGAAATACTTTTTGATGAAAAAGATATATGAAGAGATGATGACAATGACAACGATGATGATAATTGATGATGACAAGAAGCTCAAAAAATGTCTTGCCTAGAATATGGGAGAGGCAATGGTTGACTAAATAATAGGTCTCAACACCATCTTGAAATTCTTCTCCCAAAGTTGAGGACAAATTGGTAGCCTTTTTTGAGGAGAAGGTAAAATTCTTGTTTCTAAAAGGGCTCACCCTGAGGAAACAATTACTGAGAAAGAGGGGGGAGAGACTCCTGTGGGAGGAGTTTCCTTCTCATGTTTCCATTAGAATGTAGTGGAAGTCACACAACCAGGGGACTGTGACCCATTATAAAGATCATTCTAGAACACAGGGTTAAAAATAGTGGTGTCACTTTTCTGTTACATGACATATTGTGACATTTTTCCCCTTCAGGGAGCTGGAGTGGGTGTGGCCTGCACATGATGCATCTGACTCGCAGGCCACCAGTTTGACACCTCTGTTGCAGAATGAAAGGGTAGATAATTAATAGATACCCTAAGTCCACTGCATAAATAAATAACTTCAAAAGAACCACTCTTCAGCCATGAACATTTCTCCAATGTTCTCTTCTCTTTTGAAAGAATTTCTGAAGTGAAGTCCTTTTCATCAAATTGGATTAGAACTGGGAAAATGGGCAGAAGGAAGAGAGTTTGACTTCTAAATATCAAGGCTAGTCAAAGGTGTGATTTGATTGAATGGTGACTAGATCTAAGCTCATCGTTGAAGTAGTCTTCTTTGAGCACAAAGCACATGAATAACAGTGGTCAGGATTGGTCCCGCTTTAATGCTTTGCAGGGTAGAACACACACAGTTTCTATCATATAAAGCATCAAAGCAGGAATGCCAAGGAAAATACACCATGCTTCTGTTGGAAGAAATATCACTCTAGTTCAATTCCAAGTAGGGAGAAAGACACTAGAAATATGGAAGCTGATTGGAAAGATGATTTATTGATAAACAGGACCACATGGGTTTGAGGTCCTGGACAGCTGACCACATGGAGTTGAGAATGAGGGTTATTTATACCTTATCTTGGGCCTTGCCCTTGAGCTTCCTGTTGCTGTGCAAGAAAGGTATTCTATTGGTTGTTCTCAGACTTTCATAGGGCCATGTGTGGTCATGTTTGTCTGAAAAAAGTTTGGTTGAAGCCTGGAAGGTGATGCAATGTCCCCAAGTGATTGTGCCATGTGGTGAGCTCTGCTGATAGATAATCCTATTATGTCCTGGAGGGTAATGTCTTAATGCCATTACCCTGGAGCTGAAGGTCTTTCGTTTTGTAGATAGGCTGCTTGGGCTATTAAGAAAGGTTGGCCCTGCTTTCCAAAAGCATGTTTCTCCTTTAGGGAAATATAATATTCTGCCTTTTTAATATTTCTCAAAACATTTCATTTTTCTAGGAGAAGGGTGGGTGCTTTCTACACTTCTAATGCTTGAAGCAAAGTTCCAGGACAGCCAGTTTACAGAGGTCTACTTAATGTTTACTCTTCATTTTTCAGGCACTTAGCTGCTGGTCATCCCAAAGGGCCCTATTCAGACTCATTCTGATGCAATCAGCTGCATTCACAAGTTGTTCCTATCCTTGCCACTCCCTTATGAGACTGTCATCCTTTTGACACCCGGCAAAGCAAGAAAATAGAGAGTTTCAACTCAAAAAAAGAGTCTGGTAAGAATCAAATATATGCAAGAATTGTTCTGCTCATATGAGTCACACTGATAACTGATGTTATGCTGCAGCACTGAGCACAAAGCAAGGTGAAAGAAAACTAAATGATGGGAAAATGGCAGTGAATGGTTTGTGTTACTCAGACTGCTTTATGCCCCTTATGCCAGCCTGGTTTTATTAATTGAAGTGAAGGACAGTGTGTTCCCTTCACAATGCAGGAATGCTTCTAAGCAAATGAGTCTCATTTCCTGTTAAAAAAGGAATGATTGTTTTCCTCTCCCACTCAGGAATGTGTGTACTTGTTAGTCCAATAGGCAATTTAAAGTAGAGTGCAGTGTTATACTAAGAAGTAGCTGTCCAAAGAAAGTGAATGCATCAGTATACACAAAATCTGTCTCTGTGGAGGAGGAAAGGAGCAAAGGCCTTTTATGTCTTGACCCTTTCTCTTCCCTAGACGGCATCTGATCCAGTTAATTCAGTGTAGGGGCAAACTGGTCATGTTGAAGGTTTTGTCTAATGGATTGGCTTTTTGCTGGAGGTGGTTTTTCACTCAGTATTCATCTTTTCAGGTCTGCTTTTGGGCACAAGGTTAAGTGGGAGGAAATATTTCTACATCAATTTGCTTTAATTAGATCACGGACAGGCAAGGAAGGCTTTCAAGGATAGAAAAGTATGGAGAGGAGAGGTTAGTACTTAGGTGTATTTTCATTTCCTTTTCTTTCCTTACCTCATGCCTTATTTATTTGGCTAACTGTTTCTTACCCTGTTTCTGAACTTTGTTTATCCCGCAAACAAATAATAGAACCAATATTATGTATGCATGTCATGGATAAAAGAAGAGACCCAGGAGTTAACTTTAGCTCATCTTGGTTTTCATGCAAAGCTAGTTGTCTGAGTGCAAAATGATTTAACAGTGATATCTGAAAATCTTCAGTTTGAAATATCCTGATCTAAAATCTGAATTAGGCCCAAAGGTCTTCGGAACCTTCCTAATGTTAGGGCAGGGGTGGAGTGCAATGAATGAAGAGGGCCTAAGGTAATCTCATTACAAATATCACCATCTTTAAAAAGGATTATTAGTATTACTTGTCAGGTTAGCCCTTACTATCAAAATCATTCGTAAAAATTCATACACCTGGCTATACAAATGCTCCATATATGGTATCCTAGATCGTATTAGTATATATGTACTATCATTTATACACATGAATGATAGAATATTAATCAAAACTAATTTATTACTATAGTAACATTCTAAAAAATGCATACAGAGAAAAAATGTTTAGATTGGGCTTTGGTTCACACATAATAGATTTTCTACACTTTAAACTGATAGGCCTACTTATACTACAGGAATAAACTTTGAATACTATCTAAAATTGACTTTGAAATCACTGAAATTATCTCTTGAAGCAGGCTTAGAATATTTGCATTTGTGAATTGATTCATAGCCTGAATTAATAGCAAGTGATAAATTTGTCAATGTCAAGTTTAGATCACTAAAGTTTTCTGCATATTTTAAGACAACATTGGACAGTTTTCAAAAGTGTATCAAGAATTTTCTTGAACACCACGCTGCTTTGGTCCATGTTTGTGTTTTATAGCATTGCATCTTGATTATTAGAAACACTCCATCATAATCTGTGAATATGGAGAATGTCCCAAGATTTTCATGGAACGGATATAGTGGAATGCATCAAAGCTAAAGAATAGAAAATAGATGAGAAAGAAAAATGTTTGCTTTGAAAAGCAGTTTGCTTAGAAATCAATGTGATGTTAGCAACTACTAATTTGTTTGCTAAACTACTAAATTCTGAGCATTTAAATCAAATGCTTATTGACAATTTTTAATCCTGAAACCCAGCAATATTCTCAGATAGAGTCAAATATTTTCCATGATAAAGTGATACTAATGGTAAGTGGCAACATAAATAATCAAATGTATGATAATTTTGCACAGCTTAGCCATAAAATCAATCTATTTTATGCTTCCATCCATCACCTCTGCACTTTACAGTCCTTGTTCTAATTCCTCAAATGGAAATGAGGAATTAATGATTAACTGAAATGTTTCTATACGAAAAATGCTGAGCTGTAGCATAAAACCATACATAGAGAAATCATAAAGGCTAGGGGGAAAAGGAACAGGTCTACCTGCACTAATGACTTGTTAAAGTCTCAACCTGCAAGGTCCATTTCAGCATACATGATATATAGGAGAGGATATTTATGTGACTTACTGTTTCCATTGCGGATTGCTTGTTTGACAAGACAAACTGTCTTGGTATGCTTCAAGTCCATCAGCTAAACAGTGTGTCTTCGCTATTGCTCTGTGTGGGTGTGGGTATGAGTGGGTGTCACATGTTCACTTAGCAATCATTTTGCTTAACAACCTGCTTGTTGAAGCAGATCAAAGTCAGTAAATGAGGAAAAAGTGTATATTTAAATAAAGGATGCCATCATGTATTGTTTTACATCCAGAGTGTAGACCAGGAACAATGCATTCCTGGCATTCTATATCTTTATGGAAAGCTTCCATATAGAAAACTTCCAGAAGTAGCTTTGTAAGTTGGCTACTGAATAATTATTATTATAGGGAAGGGAAAAGGAAACCTGTTACATAGGTGGCAATGTAAACAATTCTACTATATTTAATTATATCCAAACTTTGCAGTAAGTAGAATTAGGAACTATTGTCCCACAGTTCATAGAGTGTTGGTTAGGAATAGGGCTGTTTCAGAGAGAGCACCACAATAAATGTACTGTATCTTGGATTATATAGTGATAAATTTTGATTGACAAATAAAAAAAATTGCTTGTTCATCTAAGCATATGTAGAATTACACTACTTCCAGGATTTAAACTTCTGCTTAAGAACAACATTTTCTTTTAATTCTTCAAATCATCTTTAGGCTCCTTTGTTGCTGCCTTTGGACTCAGAAACATTTTTATTCCTGTATTCATTATATTAGTATTATTTTTAAAGGCCCTATCTTTTGAAATGTTTATTTCTGTTGCTTTCTATGGCTCCTAAACTAGTACATAGAGTATTTTATGTTTAATATTCTACAACAACAGGTCTATCCATTTTTCCTTCCATAGTTGTTGTCTGGTACTTCACTATTGTCTATTTTATTACAATGATCAACTGAAGTTCTTTCCTTTAGGAAGTGTCAGTAATTTGGTTCTTTATAGTTCAAGCAAAGATTGCCCTTTGAAGTTCAAACCCTTCCTCTTGACATGCAATCCTAAGTGAGATTCAGTTCCTCAGATCACCTACTCTTGTTAACCCTGTTGAAAAACTTACATTTGTGAGATTAAGGTAAAGGTAAAGGTTCCTCTTGCACATATGTGCTAGTTGTTTCTGACTCTAGGGGTGGGGCTCACCTTTGTTTCCAAGCCAAAGAGCCAGCGCTGTCCAAATACGTCTCCTTGGTCATGTAGTTGGCATGATTAAACCCCAAACGTGCACCGAACAGTTACCTTCCCACCAAAGGTGGTCCCTATTTTTCTATTTGCATTTTTACATGCTTTTGAACCGCTAGATTGGCAGAAGCTGGGACAAGTATGCGGCACCAGGAATTTGAACCACTGAACTGCTGACCTTTCTGATCGACAAGCTCAGCATCTTAGCCACTGAGCCACTGCGTCCGCTCATTTATGAGACTACCTACATATAAAATATTGGATTTCAACTTGCAGAATATATGATTTCAGCAACAGAATGGTCAATGCCTAGAATGCACTACCTGACTCTATTGTTACATCCTTAAACCCCAAAACTTTAACCTTAAACTGTCTACCGTGGACCTCACCCCATTCCTAAAATGTCTGTAAGGGGGCGTGCATAAATGCACCAGCATGCCTACCGTCTCTGTCCTACTGTTCCCATTTATTTGTACTCATTTCTTTTGTATATATGTATATCTGCTTATACTTATATGTTTATATGTTATATACTTATACTTGTTTGTTCATACATGCTTGGCAAACCAAAATAAATAAAATAAATCAATAAAATAAATCAATAATATAAACTCCCTGCTCCCTCCTTCAGTAAGAACATGACTATTTGAACTATGTGATATTATCTTCCAGCCTATCTAAAGTTTGTACTATTCTAAATGTGATTTGTTCAAGTGTACTTTATTGAGTAAACAACAAATTAATAAGTTCATACATCCTGGTAAACTTTAAATTATGGATCAGAAACCATAAAGGCCAAGTTACACGGTCTGCAACTTACATATGTCAGTATTGGGAAAGGGGATGGGAGTTTGTAGATAAATCAAGACGAGTGAAATGCTTTACTATGAAATGCCATGTAGTAGCACAGAAGTTGGGACACAAGAAACTTCAGCATTACATGAAGATATCATAGTGTGTCTATAATTATTTTTGTATTATCATTATATGTTATGGACATCATTGCTCACAAAGCAAGCAAGTAATTGCCACTTTATACTGGGATACATAGCTGAGTTTTCATGTCATACTAAAATGCTGCTATGTTATCCCCCAATACCACACAGTTCTGTAAATGTCATTTTTACTGTGCTGTATTGAAACCAAATTTAGTAATTTACGTTTGTTAAATTAGAAAGTCTAATTTCTCAATCTCTATGAAGGAATCTGTTTCAATCCAGATGACAGTGAAAACTGGGAGTGCATGGTCATTTTTGTCAATTGGATAGCTTAACACACACAATCATTTTCATGGGGATAAATTGAATTCAGTTGATTCTGAGTTCTTGATAACAAGGGTTATTGAACTTTGTGTTGGCTTGCCTTTATTCCTACAGATTTATGTTACAGATCAAATGTTTTTTTTAAGCTTTTTTTTTTTAAAAAAAAATATCTGAAGTAAATTGTGTCAAGGCATGTATCCCTTCCTATGAACTTAAAAATGATCACCTAATATGATTAGACACTGCACATTATTATGGGCATTTAATGGGATTTTATGATTTATTGCAGACTGATTCTGCCAGGTCCTTCCCCTGAGCAAAGTCAGAACAACATCTTGAATCAAGGACAAGTGAAGAATTCAGTTTGCAGATGCCACATAGAACTTTAAAAGTGGCTGATAGATCAAACAATGTCTCTGCCAACAAGTGCTTATAGCCTGAAACACTGCTCCTTTTCTTCAGCATCATTTCTCTTATATAACATGCTTAATAGCAGGGAAAAAATTGTGGTAATAGCGTGGCATCAACAGTAGTGAGAACAAGTAATATTAGTTCTTATTAGTAAGAATATTCGTGTGCTTTGGAACACAAACAAATCAGGTTATTATTTTCTTCAAGGAAATGTATATTATAGATTGCGCAAACAGACTGTTCCCAAAAAGGATGCAGTACCTCTTTAGTTGTGACTGCGACACAGGGGTAAAATGCTACTGGTTTGGGCTGATTCACCTGAACTGGTAGTAAAAAAAATGCTAAAAAAGTTTTTTAAAAAAGTTCTGACAATCAGTTATGTGACAATAAGCTGTGCCAAGCAATTGCCTGATTTTTTTTTTTACTTTTTAAATTATTTTTTACTATTGATCTGTTGTGCGACAATCATCTGTGCCTGAGGTTCCTGCTTGTTGCAGGGGCCATTTTGTGTGAAGTCCAGCTGCTTTCACACTGTGTGTCAGTCAGTTGTGCAGTCACACCCATTCAGTCACATGACCATCAAGCCATGCCCACTAAGATGCATCCACCAAGCCACGCCCACCAAGCCATGCCCACAGAACCAGTGGGGAAAAATTTTAAATTTCACCACTGCCGCGACTTGATGATAAAGGCCTGCGTTTTGTAACTTTACTTTATTGCAAATCCTGCTTTGCTCATAATATTTCCCTGTGTTTTCTTTCCCATGGGGACATGATGATAATGTTTTCATATTTAATATCTTCACTAATGAAAAAAGGATTATATTTGTTCATTTTCAACAGCAAAAGAAGAAGAAAAAAAGCATGGCAACTTAATTTTCAAATCCACCTCAGTATCTACGCTATATTTGATTACTGAGATCTATTCAGTGACATAATCAGCTTATTAGTCAGATAGCTGAGATATTCTCAGCAGTTTTCAGATGCTTGTCAGAGATTCCTGTGAAGGCTACAAGCATTACATCCAGGGCCGGATCTAGATGAAAAGAGGCCCTAGGCTATTCCACTTATGAGGCCCTTTCACTTCCCATTTTTAAGTTTGTAAATTACATGAGAGACAATAAAATATATCATTACTGTGATATATATCAATATATATCAATATATATAGCTGGCCTCCCGACGGAGGGCAGCTCTGCTCTGCGGAAAACGCAGCGAGGCCAGCCGCCTCCCATGGTGCACTCAGCTGCCCGGCTTGGCCCCCTCGCCCTCACCTGCCTGGCCACTGGTGGGCTCTGCGTCGACGGGGCGGCTACTGGGAGCGGCCACGCCTCTCGCCCGACCGCCGGGATCATGGGCAGGCTCCCCAACTGCCATGGAGCTGGAACGATCTTAACCAATACATTTTTATGTTTGTTTATTAGTCATATGTGTAGAATTTCTCCTTATTTTCGGTTCAGTGTTTTAGTGTTCACTGTTTTTAGAATAGTGTAATTTTAATTTTGCTAACAATTTGAATGTAGGCCCCTCTTGATCTTGAGGCCCTAGGCTGAAGCCTAGTTAGCCTATAGGAAAATCCAGCCCTGATTACATCAGTGATCTGTAGTTATAAAACTGAGGAAACCCATCTCATCAATTGGTCCTAAAGTATCTAATTCCATTTCTAGTGCCTGTTGTAATACATTTCTTTTTTTCTCGCTTTCATGCTTCTCTGTAATCTAGAAAGCTTCCAGTTTCTTTTCCCACCCTACAATTCTATGACAATTCTGTCCCATTTTTGTTTGATTTAATGTAGAACCATGTAGGGTTAGAGAAGACTTCTTTGCATTTTGTAGTTAGAGAACAGCAATGAAGGAAATCCTGCAGTCTAGAAGAAAGTGGAACAGACAATAAGGAAAGAGTACATGTGGATGGACACTACATTTCACACAGTCCCTGGAAATAGTTTAATCTCTAGTTATAGATCTCCCTGTGACTATGTTTATCAAAATATGTATTCTAAGTGTTTTCAGATTTCTAAGTTTCTTCTTAATCCTTCAATCAATACCATCCTAACACTGCATATGACGTGCTTAATTTCTTCTTCAACCATTAACAAAGCTCATTATTTCACCCAACTCTCAAATTTCTTTTAATAAAGCTTTTGTAGCTAACCGGTTCTAATCCAGATTATGTTTTTTTTTTTTTTTACAGAATCAACCTACAATACATTGGTTAAATATCACTGCCTAAGAATTTGTTGTCGCAAATAGGCTTTCAAAAAATTAAAACAAGATTAACTTCTGCTTTGAACTGAATGAATTCTAAAAACTCAAAAAAGCCAAGGCAGTCTTGATGGCACTCCCATAATGAAATTAGAAACATGACTATTTAGAGAATTTGTTAGTTTCTGGGGTGAATGAAGTCCTTATTCTCTTAATTTACCATATGTGCTTGCCTTTTATGTGGACTTAGGTTCAGTAGTCTATTTGGGACTATGGTACCTTGTATATTAAGTTTCTCATATATTAGAATAAATTTGGGCATCTCTATTGTCATGATTGTGTAACATTCCATTCAGATAAATCTGCTCAGAATCTACTTTGCATTATTTTTATAGCAAATGAAATAGTCTACCCTTCTGATAAAATTATTATTTTCCATATACAGTACAAATTAATATAGTTAACGATGTGATACACTGTTTTAATTATTTGTATTTCTATAATATTGATAAGCAACCTGAGAATTGGTAAGCCTTTTCAAAGAGCTGGAATCACCTTTGAACCCCAACAATTAAATGAAATAACACAAGGAAGAATCTGAATATTTGCTTGAGGAGTAATGTGAAAGCGAAGCAATTGCTTTAACTTTGGCTTCAACTTTACAAGGGATTAAATATTGAGTTAAGGATGGGAACATGAGATGTAATCAACTCTCCTAAACTTCTACTTGTCATGAAAGCCTTCTGGATGAGCCAGAAAGAAACATAATAAAAGAAAGAAGGAGTGTGAAAATTCATGACTGCTGGATTTATTACTGCTTCTGACAACTATTGCTCTGCTGTTTGAGTTAGTAAGACCACACCTGGAATACAGCATCCAGTTTTGGTTACCACATTATAAAACAGATGTTGAGACTTTTGGAACAAGTGCAAAGAAGAGGAACCAAGATGAAAAAGGGTTTGAGACTAAAACACACGAAGAACAGTTGCAGGAATTAAGTATGGCTAGTCTGGAGAAAAGAAGGACTATGGGTAACATAACAGCAGTATTCCAGTATTTGAGGGGCTACCACAAAAAATGAGGAGTTCAACATATCTTCTAAAGCATCAGAAGACAACACAAGAAACAATGAATGGAAACTATTCAAGGAGAGAAGCAACCTGGAAGGAGAAATGTCCTAACAGTGAAAACAATTAACCAGTGAAACAGTTTGCCTTCAAAAGTTGTGTGTGTGTGTTTCATCACTAGAGGTCTTTAAGAAGAGACTGGACAGCCACTTGTCTGAAATGGCATAGGGGTTTCTGTTTGACCAGGGAGTTGGACTAAAAGACCTCCAAGGTCACTTCTTGCTCTATTCTGATTCATTGAGTTAGCAATAGCAATAGCAGTTAGACTTATATACCGCTTCATAGGGCTTTCAGCCCTCTCTAAGCAGTTTACAGAGTCAGCATATTGCCCCCAACAACAATCCAGGTCCTCATTTTACCCACCTCGGAAGGATGGAAGGATGAGTCAACCCTGAGCCGGTGAGATTTGAACAGCCGAACTGCAGAACTGCAGTCAGCTGAAGTAGCCTGCAGTGCTGCATTTAACCACTGCACCACCTCGGCTCTCTACGAGTTAATTAATAAGTAGGGAACTACAGAAACTGCAGGGTGGTATTATGATTCTAGTGAATTTATGGGCTACTTCCTTTATACTTCATAGCATAGGAGAATTTAGTCTTTTAGGGACTGGTAGTATTTTGTCTTTTAGATGCCATAATAACTAGATCAATCAGCTTTGGATACTATGCAGCTTAACTGTTTGTGCTTTCACCTTAGGCAGCAAAATATCTTGGTTTAGTCCAAGTAAGATTATTCAGTTACATCTGCCTGCTAAATGGTGGACTCTTGCCAGCTCTGTTAATCATGTCAGCTGCAGTTCTAATCATAGAAGCCAGTTTTGCTTCTGAGTGAACATGTATGGGATTACATTGTTATTCTCTGAAATTCTAAATCATTCTAATGGTTTATGGGGTGAGAGAAAACATAGAAAAAAGCTGGAAGCCCACCTGTTGAGCATAGTATATATAAAGTTCATTAGGCTATAATGACTCAAAAGAAATCTCACTTTCATGAAAAGCCAAGAATGCATCTTAGTGTTTGTTTTGTTTTCCCTCTCCATGTCTTTCTTTGCCAAGAAATCAACAAAAGCTTAGTTCAAAAGACAGACAGAATGTCATTTTCCAGCATGACTCAGAGAGGAAGAAAGCTTTGCACTGTGAATAACAATAAGCTGTAGACGTCTCTCCTAATTGAGGACATCAGTTCCTTCAAATGTTGCTAGGTGCTGTTCATTAAACACTAGAGACCCTTGCCCACCTTTGCTTTGGTGATTATGCATTTCAAAAGCCCGAGAGATAGAAGACAAAACTGATGTGACCTCTCCCTTCAACCACACTGTCAGAGAGGTTGGACATCTGAATTCTATAGAAATGTTTCCTGTTTAGTCTGCCTCCTGGTGAGCCAAACATCATTTTAATCCCCATATATTGGCACTGATATTGATTAAAGCAACAGACATTAGTAACAACATCAAACATTATCTGCATGTAAAAAAAGCTTCCAGGGAGAGCAGTTTCTTTGATGTCAGAGTCACAGGATACAAGCATGGTCTTGAAAGCTTCAGAAAACTTGTCTTTAAGAGACAGTTGGCCAAGCCACTTGGAATGACTGTGTTGTAGGACACAGATATCACAGTGATGTTTGGATCTTGTTCTAGGGAAGTGTGCTTGAGGTAGGCCCTTCAGTTTTAGTGGACATGTGCCCAGGAAGAATTTAATTCAATGAAAAATAAAATGCCTGTCCTGTTCTTGATTTACATGCAGATTTACATGCAAAAGAGCACATAAAGCCCTTTTTTAAAGCACCAGTTTCATTGGATTCCCAAAAACTGTATAACTAATGATTACACCTTGTATTGCTTTCTACATGGGCACCACTAGGAAAAACACTGGGACAGAAGGAATCTCATCCACCTGGAATCCACACCATATATCGGACATTAACCAAATTGAGCAGGTCAAAAAGTATTTCATGGGGAATATTCCATTCCTCTACTCACAATAGAATCCTTTATGCCACCAGGCTTGAAATTTTGGGCTTGGTCAACCTGGAACTGTGCCACCTGTGGTCCAAATTAAACATAGTATACAAAATTGTCAGCTACAACATCTAACTTGTCAACAACTTCTTCAACTTCAACCACAATAATACATGGGCAAACAATCGATACAAACTCAAGGCAAACTGCTCCAAACTCAATTGCAGAAAATACAACTTCAGCAACAGAGTGGTCAATGCCTGGAATGTTCTACCTGACTCCATTGTTATAGCCTCAAACCCTCACAGCTTCAACCTCAAACTGTCTTTGTTCTTTTCATTATAGAATTTGATTCATAATTCTTTTGATCTCTCTCTATCAAAGAATCCTAAAATTGGAAATGCTTCAGAGGTGGGTTTCTACCAGTTCGCATTGGTTCGGGTGAACCAATAGTGGTAATTTGGCCTTGGTCACAGAACCAGCAGTGACCCAGGCTGGCCACGCCCCCAAATCAATTCAATTTACAGAACAATTTATAGTGAACTGTGCAAGCACACGCAAAGCATGGGCAAAGCGAACCAATAGCAACACCGGTAGGAACTCACCCCTGCAGCCCGGTAGCCCCTTATGTACAATGGAGTAGTAAACTTTTAATAGTATAAAAAAACATCCATCTCCCCTGATTTATGTTTTCCTGGGTTCACACATGTGCATTCACAAATCCTAGTACCTACAAACACTACAAGGAAATGCCAATAGTGAGGAACATTCTTGAGGTTTCAGAATACAAAAAAGAAACAGGAAAGAAATAGACTGGATTATTACACTGCAAACAGACATTGAATTACTTAAAATGTTAGGGTGTTCTACAGAGATTAATCCTAAATATTTTGCAAGGTTTCCAGGTTACACTAATATTTTGGCTGGTCTGTTAGATTAGGAGAAAATATGCAAAACAGTGTTGTCTTTTAGTTTTTAAAACCAAACAGAGAATTTGTTCAGCATTGTCACACTAAAAGAGATATCACATACTGTCTTCTTGCCCTTTAAGTATTTGAAAATAATAGTTACAACAGTCTTAAAAATATATTACCTGGATGGAAATCCTACTAATTCAGCAGCAGTTCCAGGCATACTAGGTATCAATTTATTAAAAGTACAGTTACATTCTTTAAGGCAGAGGTAGGGAATCTCTGGGCTATAGACCTAATCCACTCCATCAAATCATGGATGCTTACTCTAAAGGCGACAACATTTGACACACATTCCAAAAGGATTGGTCTTGAAATATGACATGCTGCCTTGAGAACTCTTGTGGATGTTACTGCCTAAAGCAGTGATCAAACATGAACATTTTCAAGCTTCTAATCTCTATGAAGCAGTGAGCCAGACTGCTTCCAGATCACCTTTCCTAGAGAGAGAGTTTGTGAGTGAGACAGAGACCTCTTGAAATTAAGTTTTTTTTCTGGTTATCACCCAGTCCACCTGGAGAAGTGAGAGGAAAGTGATGCCCACATTTTTAACAATAGTCTTTCTGTACAAGGTGAACATCAGCCATAGCAGGAAAAGTGTCATGCAATAATTTTGCTATTGCTGCTCTTGTCCTGCCTTAACTTGGCCTAATGATTGATTTTATATAGCACACACACACACACACCCGAGTCACATGCAAGTGATGTGGGTGGCTACATACATTAAATAAATAAATACCGGTAGCCAAGATAAGGCAGGATAAAAGCAGTAATGGGGAAAACATATTTTATTATGTTAACTTACTTGTTACCCAGTGTTAACATTTGTTACTTGGTGTCAGGCAATATAAGGTAATATTGGAAAAGTCACATTATGAGAAAAAATGAGACAAAATTATAAAAGCAGTTATGAAACTGCAATGCAAGCTTCACCTCTTCTGCATATTCATTGCGATGTCCCAGGCTTGTATTGAAAGGATACAACTTGCAACTTTACAATATAATGTGGCTTTCATCAGAAGCTTCTTTACAATACTTTAGGCCAACAAGAAGATCACCAAATGTACTCTGCATGTTGGATAGCATCAAAGTCATAATATCATTGGTTGTTTTATGACTTCCGGAACAACAAGAAAAAGAAAACGTACAAATTATGTTAAGCATATTAGCACAGAGAAACTCATGCATGCATGCATATCAACATCATCATCATCTTAGCCATTGTCTATCCACTTAGGAGTAAGGCATTTTCTGCATGTTTCCAAACAATATGGTCCTGCACTTTTTTTTTTTTTTTTTTTTTTTGCCAATTGGACCTGCAATGTTTGCTGATATCATTGATCCATTTTGTTTTAGATCTCTTTTGTGGATGTTTCTTTATCAAATGGGTTCCATTCTGTGATTGCCTTAGTTCACCTGCCATCACTTCTTCTTACTATGTGACCATCCCCATCAGACTTGGAAGCCATCCTTGTATAGGGCCTCAAGCCTGCCACATATTCAAACATATTCTACTGTGGGAAACTGGGAGGGGGGTTCTATGAAGCATGGGAGATATGTAGCCTAAATAAAATTCCTTCTCAGAAAGTCAAGGTCGCCTTCTCCCTGCACCTGGATGGATGTGGATGGGAGAAATCTTCCTTCATTGCAATGACTGATTGGACCATATGATGGACTTGTGGGTGTTGGGGCAGGGTCTTAAACTTTTCAAGTAGGCGGGGAAAACCTGGAAGCTTTCTGATTTGGGTTTTCCCCAGATATGACATCTCTAATAAAATGGAACTTTGATAAAACTCAAGCCTTAGAGTCTTCTTTCATTTGGGGTGCTACTTGGAACCTTGACATCCCATTTCCATTTCATTTTTTTACTCTCTTGATGATATTGTATACTTTGTTTGTTCTCTAATCCATATTCTGTTTTTTTATGTTGTTCTGTAATGCCAAGCATGTATCTTTCCATGGATCTTTGTGCCACTCATAGCTTTTGTATTGATTGTGAGGTTACTGTCCATTTTTCATCACTATATGTTGGCACACAGGTAGCACACACTGATGAAAAACATTTCTATTCAGACATAGGAGGAAGTTGTTCTTGAAAATTATGCTTGCCGAATGTCTGCCAACCACATTTAACATGATGTTCAATTTCCTTTATTGAATCACCTTTCATTGAGATCCATTGGCCAAAGTATATGAGGTGGTCTACTCCATTTAATTTCTTCTCCAGAATTTTTTCATTCTTTCTTGGTAAATTTATTAAATATAACCTGGCTCTTTTTCAGATTTATTTCTAAGCCAAATGGTTCTCCTGCATTGTGGAGCTCTTGTATGTGCCTTTGTAGCTCTTCTGGGTCTTGTGAGAAAAGAACAACATCATCCTGTAAATCTTAAGTTATTTTAATAGGTGCCATTGATTTTTATTCCATCTTTTTCCCAGTCTAGTTTGCAAAATATTTTTAAGGCAGGCTGAGAAAAAGATAAGCAATATTTTATTGCCTTGTCATCTACCTCATTCTATGTTGACTTCCACTTTAAAATCATTAAGGAAAATTGTTGCCATTTTTTTTTCATATATTGAAAAATATATGAATGGGATCTTGTGTGGGTAAATGACCATTATGGACCATGTCATTGGACATGTATGTGTCCAGAAGAGTCTCCCAAGATGAACAGCCCATGATGGATACACACTGATCACATCTGCCATCCCACATTGGACTAACATGGCAGATTGTCGTCTTTTCCTTCCACATGCCAATGTATGCATATATAATCTCCATCCATCCTATAGAACTATAAGGTTAATTCATTTATCAGATATTACATTAAACTCTAATCATTCCCTAATATTCAGTATACCACTTCTGTTGCGAACATTTTCAAAAATGTAAGTCTCTGCCATTTTTTTCCCTATGGGAACTGTGATCATTGCAGCCATTGGATTTCATTAAAACAAATAGAGCTGCTTTAAGTTCTCTGGAGATCTCCAGAACTAAAATGAAAGCAGCAGAGCGAAAATTTGTCCCTTGTGCGGTCATGCACAGCCAATGTGCAATTTGCTTTCATTATGAAAGTTGCCCCTGTCTAGTATCTCCTAATCAGCTCTTAAATGAAAATAGCTAAGGCTCTGCTGTGAAGATCAAGGAGCTTTTTCAAAGTGCCACATCAGTATGAAATATTGTAGATTTAATGAGAAGGAATGGTTTCCTTTTAATGTACATGGACTATGCAATAGAAGGTAAGTACTGCCGACAATTATCACTCCCTTAGTTGAAACCTCTGTGCTTATACTGTATGGTACAACCCAATCTGATGCAATTTAAACAAGTTGTAGCTTGAAATGGCCAATTGCTCACGTTGAAGTAATTCATTGTATTAAGTCAGTAAAAAAAATATGAGGAAATCGTTGAGACTTACACATTGTAGTTCAATGGTAAATCAAAAGACAGATGTGAAGAGAAGTAAAAAAAAAGTCACCTAATGGTATTTTGATTCAGGAATTGTATCTATTTTCCACCATAATTTTGTAACCATGATTTGCAACTAAGTGCTTTTTTGTTTAAAATACTTTTCATTGAAATTACGCTTTAATGTTGTCATAAATAAAGTGGATGGAGTAGTTAGCTTTCCTGAAGGGAACCATCCTTTCCTGAAAATTAGTACTTTTTAGGTTAGAAGCAAGGAAATAATATTTAAAGTAAATATTAACCTTAAAATAATCTGAATAATAACAACAATAGCCCCTCCATGGATATCCCTTGTCATGCGGAAGGAGCTTGTGATCCTCTGATGACCTATGCAGGCAATAATATATTCTATGAAAAGGGTCACCCATACCCCACAAGGCATAGCCAAAGAGCAAGGCTTAGTGTATCCATTAATCCATTAACTACTGAGAAAACAGCAAAAGATTCAGCTGTCATCCAAGTTAACAAGCAATGCTTCAGATGTTAGAATTCCTGGGCCTCTATCAACAAATCAGCAATGGGAACCAGGAGCTATGATTGGGCAATGGGGTTTAGCCCTGTAGGATTACACAATGAACAACAACCCTAGACAAGATAAAAGAATGCTGTTTTTGAAAATTGCAAACACATTATGGTCTGTAATTGCAAGCACATTATAAATTGGAACCAACACAATGAGACTATTAAAGTGAATGTTTGAACTGTAGAAAGGAATTTATTCAGACTCAAACATCACTGAAGAAAGATTAGTAGATTCATTACCAGAAATAAAATATTCAGGAAGAAGAACTGGAAGAGATTAAGAAAAAATCTGAAAATAAAAGACCCAAAATCAACAGTAGAATAATACAAGAAATGCATATAACAAAAGGAAATATAGAAGAAACAACTGATATGAACTACAGAAATGATAACTTAGAAGTACTAGTAATTCGTGACCCGACAAATGCGCGAACGTCAAAAGCACGCCAACAAAACCGCGGCGCTAAAACCGCTATGTCAAAAGCGTGCCAACAACAACGCACCGACAAAAGCACACCGACAGAAGCACAATTTAAGTTAAGGTAAGGTTTAGGGTTAGGGTTAGGGTTAGGGTTAGGTTTAGGGTTAGGTTTAGGGTTAGGGTTAGGGTTAGGTTTAGGGTTAGGTTTAGGGTTAGGTTTAGGGTTAGGTTTAGGGTTAGGTTTAGGGTTAGGTTTAGGGTTAGGTTTAGGGTTAGGTTTAGGGTTAGGTTTAGGGTTAGGTTTAGGGTTAGGGTTACAGCGCGCTTCTGTCAGCGCGCTGTTGTCGGTGCGCTTCAGCGCTCATTCGTCGGCGCGGTTTTGTCACCGCGGTTTTGTCACCGCGGTTTTGTCACCGCGGTTTAGTCAGGCGCGCTTTTGACGTTCGCACATTTGTGGTGGAACCCTAGTAATTATAGAATCAATAAAGGCCAGCAATGAAACAACCTAGGAACTGACCTGGCCATCCCTGCCCTGTTTCCAGACTGCCAGAAACAGACAGTTGTCCGCACCCCCCCCCCCAAAAAAAAAGACTGTCATCTATAATGAAGGATGTTAAATAATTCAAAGTGCATATTGTGCACACAGTCAATCATATACTCAGCTCATGCAAGAAGATCACAAAAATTGTAGACAATGATACAACTCACTTGCCAAAAATGACTCCCTGGAACATCTGCAATAATGATCACATATCAGTAAAGAAAAAGCAATGGTGAGAACATGGATTTGGAAAAAGTTATGGAAAATGAGAAGATTGAAATATTGTGGGGTTTCCAAACATACCAAATACTGATGCATTCTTGGCATCAGGTATAACTGTATAACTGAAGAAGAAAGTGTCGTAATTAATGTGGCAATACCAGTGGAGAATAGAGCAGAAGACAAAGGATTTCAATAACAAATTTCAATATCAAGATCTGAAAATCAAAATGGAGACATCATGGCATGCATCAGACATGAGCTTTCAGGAGCACACTGGCTGCCATACCCAAAAATCTTGGCCATGCATTGATAAAATTTCCACTTTGTCTATTGCAAAAACCACACTGCTTGGGTCTGCACATATACTACACCAATATAAGTTCTTGGGAGAACTTGATGTGTATAAACTAACAGCTGTGACTTCATATTTTTGTGAACAGATAAGACTAGAAGAAAAGTCACATAACAACCCAGATTTAACAATTGTAAACACAAAATAGTCTGGACAGGGGACATTGCAAGCAAACAGCAGAGTACAAGAGAGATATGGAGAAAGTCACAAAATGTAAATATCTGCAAATAGGAAAAAAATGATTCCGACAAAATAAGACAAAGATACCAATAAAGAAGAATAGATGTAGTTCAAGGTTGAAACGAAGGGTGTTTGGTGCTCTCAGAACTTTTTTGCTTTCTTGCAGACGTTTCATTACCCAAACTATGTAACATCATCAGTGCTAGTAAGGAATGCTGTTTGCTGTCAGTTTATATTCTGGTGTCTTGCTTGTCTGTGTGGGTGGGGGTGGTCTTAGAGAATTTTTGGGCTATTTTCTGATGGTTCTTTGGCAGTTTTTTGATTGGGGCATTGTTTATTGATTGGTCTGAAGTTAACCTTGGAGTTAATCTATGCTGATTAATGGTAGAGAGGTGCTGGAGGGTTTTGTTGTTGTTGTTGTTGTTCTATTTGGGGCTGGTTGATTGTCACTGCATAATCTATTTTGCAAACTCATAGAAAACAAAGTTGCTATCATTAGTAATAGGTGTCTTTCTCAAAAGTACCACTTGGCATTGACCAAATCACCACCAGCCAGTTGCAAAAGGCAGCTTACATACTGCAATCAAACAAGAATGGCCAGGTTCTTGGGAAGGACTCAATATCTGGGTAAAAATGCCAAATTCAGTCTAAACATCTGATTGACAGTGCAACTAACAACAACAAAAACAACAACAATAATAATAGCTTTTTAAAGCAATCTATAACAAGAAAAAATGAACATGCTTTGAAAGAAAGCATATGCATTAATAGGAGCTTCAGTTAAGCTCTCCTGAAGTTGCTTTTTTTCAAGAGGCAACTGGACTTTCTGGTTGTCCAGTTGCCTCTTGAAAGGACCTTTGGGACAACCATGACCTGGATGACTGAGAATCTCCACAGACATTCATTTAAGCTACTTTTTCATGCCCTACAACTTTGCTTATCCAGAAATATTTTTTCTTGGACAATTATTCTGCAAAGGATAAAATATTAACCATTTTGACCTTCCTTAAAGACACCAATGTATGAAAAATTTAGTTTGACAGCCTTCTAGGGAAAGGCTATCTTGAAACACAGATTCCTCAGACACAATGATTTATTTACATTCATTTTCCCAAAAGAAATTGTCTTACTGCATGATTTGGAAATTCTGTCCTACATAGTTAATTTATCGGCATTCTTTCCTTGAATGGTCTTATAATGACACGAGTTTATGGTTTTATGATTTCTCAGTTCTATCCTTCCATGGGCAACATTTCCCAAGGAAGAAACTTGTTTACAGAAACGTTTTTCCATTTTCTAGACAAAATGTCTTAGCAGTGGTATTTAATTGGACTTATACACATTTGGCATTCTATTTACATACATGCCCTGTATAACTGCAGTGTGACTAGATGGGGTAGACAGTTACAGTGTCAGTATGACATGAGCACTTCATGTTTAAATTTTGTAACTAAATTTTGTAAAATGTATTTAATGTTTGAAATGTTCTTCTGACTTGTTTCTGACTATTAAATGTTTGCTGTGCTGGTATCACATTCACAGCTGATATCACATTCATAGCTGATTTCACATTCATAGATGATTTTATCTTCTTTTCTTGTAAGAAAAAACCTCATTGTTATTTACTAAAATTTATAATTTTATATTAATTGTACTTTAATTATTTTTATAACTTTATAATACTTGTAATCTCTTTGGTATAAAAACTAAATCACTTTACAGTACTTCAAACTTTCACCACACTTAGGCATGTTTCAGATGATCTTTTAATGATGGAATATTATGTTATAATTGTATTGTTGTATATATTGTATTATTATAATCAATAACTTTTGATGCTGTGTGGATATATTTCAAGAAGAATGTAACTATTGTGGTACTAAGGATTCAGGACAAAGGTTTTTTTTTTTGCTCAATTTCCATTTTTGGGGGAGGGGGGGTCATATTTGTAGAAGGGTTCAATTTTTCCTAAATTCAGCATTTCCATCTTCACAAATGCAGCTTCATAGTTCTCCACTTCTTTAAGTATCTCTGCCTTTCCAGTTCTTCCTATTAAGAGCTGAACTCGTTCATTCCTGGACCATTGTTACATTTTCATGGAACTTAAGTATAAAACATTTTATGTTGCAGTCTGCAGATTTGGCATCCTTTTAGGTGGAAATATCATAAATATCCAGGTATATATTTTTCTAAAATGTTTACTGAAAGCTTGGATCATAGCTTTTAGTGGCTATCCACTAAAAGTAATGCTTAAACTTTACAAGTATTTGGAATTCAATATTTTTAAAATTGTGCTGTAACACTCCATCTCTGATTCATACTTTGATCAAATTTCATATTCATATTTCTGGTGCCAACAGGAGAAGTAAAGTATATGCATTTTTGCTAAAAGGTATTTTTAATTCAAAGAGGAAAGTAACAATTTCAAGATAACTCATAATTCAGTGGAAAATTGAATAATTATAAAGGGATATTTTAGGCATTTTATTAATTAATTTTGGAAAAGAGGATTAGAAATAATCTTGACAACCCAGTCAATCGAGGGATGCTTCATTGTTTTAGCAAATACACATTGATAAATGCATTGTAGTGCTCCTTTTTAAATATTGAATACAAGACATGAAACCTAACCTTTTAGCAGCAAAGAGTATATATCAGCTTCCATATATTTTAACATAGGTGTAGATAGAAACAGAACCAGAGCTACATCCAGTGGAATTAACCACACACTAGGTAAAAGCAGAAGGAAACATACATTTTTAATTCACTGTTCAGTGTGTGTGTGTGTGTGTATGTGTGTGTGTGTGTGTGTGTGTGTCCCTATACATACAAATGCATAGAGACAACAATGAATGCTCAGGTAGCATTAAGATGTTATGTAATCCCAGATTTATGTGTAGACATGAGCAAACAACACAGTATTTTCATTTGCCAAATGTGCATTCAATTGTTTAAGAAAATTCAACTGAATATAAAGGATATATTTGCATTTCACAACAAAACATACCAACTACTTAGTATGAATTTGCATGCTACATTATCTTGGCTTCCTTAACCATGTTTTTTTTTAAAAAAATCATCCATAAAAAAGCAACAATTTTTGACAGAATTTTTCATAATTTGAAACTACAAAATAATCATGTTTTCAAATACCAGTTAATGATGACCCAAGGGCAAATCAATAAAATTCATGAAATGATAACTTCTAATTGCAATCACCCCATTTTATGTTAAAGCATACAGAACAGTTTCTACCATAGAGTTATGGTAGAAGTTTGCTATAATGGTTAAAGCACCAAGTTAGAAACCAAAAGACTATGGATTGCCTTCGGAAGTTGTGGGAGCTTCATCACTGGAGGCTTTCAAAAAGAGATTGGACTGTCATTTGTCAGAAATGATCTAGGGTCTCCTGCTTGGGTGGCGACGGGTTGGACTAGATGACCTATAGAGTCCCTTCCAACTCTGTTATTCTCTAAAATAAGGACATAAGAATGTTTCTGAACATATCTGTTAACGGTGTATATTTAACTTAGGTCTCACTTACAACTGTTTATCCCTTCCATATACTCATAGTACCAGATATGCAACATACAGGGGGACATGGTGGCTCAATGGTTAAGATGATGAGCTTGTTGATCAGAAAGTTGGCAGTTCAGCAATTTGAATCCCTAGTGTCTCATAATGGAGTGAGCTCCCATTACTTGTCTCAGCTTCTGCCAACCTAGCAGTTCGAAAATATGTAAAAATGCAAATAGAAACATAGGGAAGGTAACAGCGTTCTCTGCACCTTTGGGGTTTAGTCATTCTGGCCACATGACCAAGGAGACATCTCCAGACAGCACTGGCTCTTTGGCTTTGAAATGGAGATGAGCACCACCCCTTAGAGTTGAGAACGACTAGCACATATGGGCCAGGGGAACCATTACCTGTATCTTTATGCAAGATACCTGCTTGTCAATTTCAGGAGAGAATTCTGTCATTTTGATCAAAACAGAATTTTATTCTATCTTCCACATTCATACAGTTATTTCATTTATAAACAAAAACAAGTGTCTTTTCCCCGCAGAAGATTCCTGATTTCTTGCAGTTTTTTACAAAACATAATACTATAAATAATTTTTAAAAGTTGAAGTGTTCAGGATGGGAACATTGTCTCCTTTTGTTGTTTTCTCAAGCTCACAGTAGAAGTTTGTTTTTTTTAATTTTCCCCCTCGAGCTAAGTCTGTGTACATTATATTCGCTGCTCTTGAGATAAAATGTGTGGAGCTTGGATCAATTCCATCTATAGAGTGGTTGCTCTTTTGTTCCAGGTCAGTTACTTAAGTCACAAAGTAGACCATCTCATCTTGATGGACTATCTGTAATTACTAAACAATCTCCAGGGCAAGGATATATAATACTAACTGAGTATCATATAGCCAGTTTATGTTTATTCTTGATCTTTGTTTTTATGGGAAATAGGAAAATAATGATCAAATTAGAAAGAAACATATCCAGAATCAGATCTCAGAGTCTGGGCTATAGGTTTTTGAAAAGGAAAGGAAATAAAGCTAATATTTTGGGGTGGAAAGGAGAAGGGCTTCTTTCTTCTTATTGTCAAAAGTGAAAGTGGTCTTTAAAAATAAAAGCATATAAAATGTGCAGAGTATTGATCATATAGTCGTGATCACCATCTTGACTTTGTTTCCCGTAGATAGCCCTGTAATACAATATCTGTCTAATGATATTATAATTCAATATTTGATATGTTGTAGGCCATCTTGAAAATTTAATAGCCTCAAGTTAAAGAAAGAAAGAAACATTTTGGGGGGTTGATTCCCAAAGACTTCCGTATACCGTAGCTGGTTTCTAAGCCTGAATCAATCCACTGCAGGCTTCTTCATTGAAGGTTATGTACTGTAATCTTTCATGTTAGGTCCTTAACCACTGTATCACACTGACTCTCAAATATCATACTTATTTGTATATTTGGAATATATAAAATAATTTAGTAAGATTTTGTTCCATAACTCATTTCTACTCCAATAAACTATCAAAAGGTTAAATAATATCAAACCCATAAAAAAATCATAAAAGGGCCAGAATAATTAATAACAAAATGTACAAATGATCTGAAACTTTAAGAAGTCAATTACATGGTTTTAAATGAGAAGTAAAGTGTGTTCATAGGCATCTGAGAATTATTTCCCCATTAGATTAATGTTTATTAATGAAGTATGTTCAGTGGTATCATCCTGTGCATTACATACCACTGAACCAATATTATTTGAAATAAAATGTTTGTATGTTGTGCCCTTTCTCTCATCATACCCCATTCTCACTTTGGAATGATGCTCAATGAGCTAAAATAGCAATAAGTTAATGATAAACCCTCCTCCATTTAGGCAAAATCCCATTTGACCTTACAATAATTATTGTGATGTTACCTCCAGATTAATTGGAGGCAATATAATTACTTATTTGTATTATGATGGTCATTCAACCAGATGGAATTCATAGACTTGTTTGCTGCATTTTGGGAGTAGGAAACAAATACTTGTTATGCAGCTCAGAACTGGATCTTATTCACAGGTATCTCAGCAAGTCTGGGAAAAGAATCACAGGAATTATGGCTAGTCTATTTTATCCATATAGTATGATAACAGAATCGCCCGTCTCTTTCCATCTGAGCCGCCTAAAATCGCGGCTTGAACGAACGAATTAAAATAAATGTTGGGAAGTGTAGCGGACGGTGGAGATTGGAATTGAGTTAAACAACGAGAGAGCTGGTGAGAGGGGAGTTTGGGAAGCGTCAGAGACGCCGAGGGACGCTGCTTGCCGCTGGCCACCGACATTGCCGGCCATGGTTGCCATCTGACGCCGCCTAACATCGCGGCTTGAACAGAAGGAACTGGCGGAGACCGCGGAGATTAAGGAGAACTAAGGGAGAGTTGGTGAGGGGGAAATTGGCCCCTGGGACAGAGTTGAGGGAGTGCGGAGTGTCCTGTGATTCGGAGCTGGCAGTGGACCGGTAAACTTTAATTCTCCGAGCTGCCAGCCTCGATGGACGCCAACATTGTTGGCTAATGAAATTGACCACCTTGGACTTGTTTTTTGACGCGCTGGGCCCTAAGAACGTCGGGCCCGATTATTGAATGGAGCGTCCCCCCCTCCCCTTCTATCGGAGATAAGCTTCCCTCTCTCCCTCTTTGGACTCTTCTGATCCTGGAAATGACACCAAGAGAAGCTGTTGAAATGAACACACTTACCAGACTTCTTGCTACTATGGTTAACTCCCCGGTTCTCATTATTACAGCTGATTCTCGAACTCACTTTACCCCCCAGCCCCTCCCCCCCTGGACTACACTGAACTTTTCAGAAGAGCCCCCCCTCAAGGTAGGCCCTCCCTCAGGAGAGGGCAGAAGACATCTTTGGACTACCATAAACTGAACACTGTGTCTGTGAGCCCGCGCAATTTTTAAATTTTAAATTTTAATTTTATTTTTAATATGGTATGTTGAGTGCATGGGATTGTTTGAGATGATATGAATGATCTCACTTTTATTACTATTACTGTTGTAACTTTGTGTTTTAATTATTTCGTGAGGACTGCTTGAGTGAGAGTTTGGGTATGACTGATTCGGAGGACCTGCCGGGGTATGCGGGAGTCACCGGGGTGGTTGGGGGGACCACAACCACGGGAGAGGGTCGGAGCATTGCGGTCATAACAGGGAGAGGCAGATATGGCGGGGACTTTAGGGCAGGCCATCATCGGGGAAGGAGGGCTCGCTGTGTCATAGAGATCCCTCCTTCCGGCCCTAGGAGTCCCACTCCAAGGTCAGATGGCGCGAGTACTCAGGACCCTGGTCTCAGGCTGCTGTCGCTAAATGCCAGGTCTGTTGTTCATAAGGCCCCCCTCATCCGGGACTTGATAACTGATGAGGGCGCAGACCTGGCATGTATTACTGAAACATGGCTGGGCCCGGAGGGAGGAGTCCCCCTCGTTGAGATGTGCCCAGCCGGATTTCAGGTGCTACACCAGCCGAGAGCCCAGGGAAGGGGTGGCGGTGTGGCTATTGTAGTCCAGGAGTCTTTAGTACCTCGTAGGATCCCTGCTCCGGAGCTTGTCAGGTGTGAGTCCCTGCTAGTGAAGCTGGACCTCAAGGGTCAAGTGGGTCTGCTGCTTACGGACCTGCCTCCCAACTACGTTGCAGCAGCCCTCCCCTCGCTCCTCGAGTCAGTAGCCGAGCTAGCGGTTGAGTTCCCTAGACTTATAGTTCTGGGGGACTTTAACTTGCCTTCGCTCGGTGAACACTCTGATGGAGCGCAGGAGTTCATGGCCTCCATGACAGCCATGGGCTTGACTCAAGTAATTCGAGGCCCAACTCACTCAGCGGGTCACACGCTTGACCTCGTATTCCTCTCGGAGCAGTGGAGTTACGATCTTGGTCTGAGGGGTAATGAGATCATACCCCTGTCGTGGTCAGACCACTACCTACTGAGGCTAGACTTCCAGAGGCCAAACCCCCACCGTAGGGAGGAGGAACCGACCAGCTGGTTCCGCCCCAAGCGACTGATGGATCCTGTTAGGTTCCAGACGGAGCTTGGGGTTATTCCTGATACCCTCGCCCACAGTTCGGCGGAGACCCTCGTCGCTGCCTGGCACTCGGCAGCTTCGGAGTCTCTAGACCGGATTGCGCCGCTACGGCCCCTCCGGGTCAGCGGCCCCCGGAGGCCTCCTTGGTTCACTGAGGAGCTCCGGGAGGTAAAGCGCCGGAGGAGACGCCTAGAGCACTCGTGGAGGTCCGATAGGTCCGAGTCGAAACGGGCACTTTTAACAGCATGCACCAAGGAGTATATTCAGACCTTAAGAACAGCAAAAAGAACATACATTGCCTCCTTGGTAGCGTCCGCCGAGTCCCGCCCAGCCGCCCTGTTTAGGATAACCCGCTCCCTCCTAAATAGGAGGGAGACGGGGGACTCCCTACAGGGTAAGGCTGAGGAGTATGTCCAGTTCTTGGCGGACAAAGTTGCCCGGTTTCGAACGGACCTGGACTCCACCCCAGTAGATCCAGCCGAGACACAAGGAGAAGACTTGGCAAACCATCTCTGGGTTGAGTTTCAGGAAGTTGCCTCTGGGGATGTGGACAAGGCTATGCGAGCTGTGAGTGCCTCCACCTGCATACTGGACCCGTGTCCCTCCTGGCTGGTTGCCAACAGCAGTGAGGTGACACGAGGCTGGATCCAGGCGGTTGTTACCGCTTCTCTTCGGGAGGGGTACTTTCCCACCGCGCTCAAGACAGCGGTGGTAAGACCCCTCCTGAAGAAACCGTCTCTGGATCCAGCTGTTCTTAATAACTATCGTCCAGTCTCCAACCTCCCCTTTGTAGGGAAGGTTGTTGAGAAGGTGGTGGCTCTCCAGCTTCAGCGTACCTTGGAGGAAGCTAACTATCTTGACCCCTTCCAGTCTGGCTTCAGACCCGGTTACAGCACAGAAACCGCTTTGGTCGCATTGACTGATGATCTCTGGAGAGCTAGGGATGGAGGCCATGCTTCCATCCTAGTTCTCCTGGACCTCTCAGCGGCTTTCGATACCATCGACCATGGTATCCTTCTGCGACGACTGCGGGAGATAGGGGTGGGCGGCACTGTCTTGCAGTGGTTCTCCTCCTATCTCTCGGACAGGTCGCAGTCGGTGTTGGTGGGGGGGCAGAGATCGTCCCTGAGACCCCTAACTTATGGGGTGCCACAGGCGTCGGTCTTATCCCCCCTACTATTTAACATTTACATGAAACCGCTGGGCGAGATCATCCGAAGGCACGGGATAAAATACCACCAATATGCGGACGATACACAGTTGTATCTGTCCGCCCCGTGCCAACTCAATGAAGCGGTGGACGTGATGAACCGGGGTCTGGAAGCCGTTAAAGACTGGATGAGAGCAAACAAGCTGATACTCAACCCAGACAAGACCGAGTGGCTGTTGTGTTTCCCTCCCAAAAATTTGACCAACATACCATCACTCAGGCTGGGGGGACAAAACTTACACCCCTCAGAAAGGGCCCGCAACTTGGGAGTCCTCCTGGACCCACAGCTAACTTTTGACCACCATCTCTCAGCTGTGACCAGGGGGCATTTGCCCAGGTTCGCCTGGTGCGCCAGTTGCGGCCCTACCTGAATCGGGAGGCCCTCACAACAGTCACTCGAGCCCTTGTGATCTCCAGGCTGGAATACTGTAATGTGCTCTACATGGGGCTGCCCTTGAAGAGCATCCGAAGACTTCAGCTAGTCCAGAATGCGGCCGCGCGAGTGATCGTGGGCGCACCACGGTTCGCCCACATAACACCGATCCTCCGTGAGCTGCACTGGCTACCTGTTGATCTCCGGGTGCACTTCAAGGTCCTTCTCACCACCTATAAAGCGCTCCATGGTAGTGGATCTGGCTATTTGAGAGACCGCCTTCTGCCAATTACCTCCCTGCATCCTATCAGATCGCATAGAGTTGGCCTCCTCCGTATTCCATCCGCCAGTCAGTGCCGACTGGCGACTACTCGGAGGAGAGCCTTCTCTGTTGCGGCTCCGACACTATGGAACAATCTCCCCGTGGAGATTCGTACCATCACCACCGTCCAGGCCTTCCGCACAGCCCTCAAGAACTGGCTAGCCCGTCAGGCCTGGGGATAATCTTATTTTTGCCCCTCCCGAATGCTGAGTGAATGTTGAGTTTTACTGTCTAATTTATTTTTGTGCACATTTCCTTTGTATTGTCCTACACTCCCCTTCCTTTTTGATTGTAAGCCGCCCTGAGTCCCCTCAGGGAAAAGGGCGGCCTATAAATGTCTAATAAATCCAAATCCAAATCCAAATCTTGAAAATCTGTTGCTTTCTTTTCTCTTCCTCTCATATCCAAGAGGATCAAAATAGGCCATGCACAAGTTTCATTCTCACTTAACCCTCTTTTTCAGGGCTAAATGTTTTCTTTAAGATCATCTATTTACACCTCTACAGGCATTTAGAATATCTGGTGAATAGGTTTTACTACCCAGTGACCTTTATTGTACCTACAAGCTAAGATACAACGTTTTGGTTGTTTTATGCCTTCTTACTTCATCTTCTCTACTTTGCCTTCGCAATTCTCATAAATTCTATCCATATTCTCTAATCTCTCAATTCCAAAGCTCTTGGATTTTCTCTTCCTCTTATAACACATCATGGGCCACTTTGATTCTGGCAACTTTTCTGACATCTTTCTTCTAGTTATAGCCAATACATTTTTAAACATCTCTTTCAAGAATAGGCATGGAAGAACTTGAGTGAGAAGACATGATTAGAGGGAAGTAAAAAAGATCTATTTCTTCAAACCATCTCTTTGATTCAATGTTATGCAAAGTCTTTGAGTCAATTTGGAGAGATTCAGACATGACTGGCAAATCTATTGAGCTCTGGATTTGCAGTTTCAATCATCATTGCAGTCTTTCTTTTAAGTCTGGGCAAAGCTAAAGAGGAAGGAATTAAGTCACATGAACTGGTGTTGAAGCTGATACTGATGTGTTACTGAATCATCAATGCAAAACCTCCACAAGAGTGGGAAATTTTGCAATTTGGCTCTCAGTTTTTCTAGGATTTGTTAGCCAGGTTTGTTTGGAGAGAATGAAGGAAAAAGAGAAATATTCATTTTGCTTTTCTTTTTTAGAATCTGTTTTTTTCTTTTTTCTTGCCTTTCCACAAACACATACTCTTTAATTATTCTTAATTCTCAATCTATTTGTCTGACCTATAGTATTGTTTCTATCTGCTTGTCTTCAGCAATTCCAGTTTTCCATTTCATTTTCTATTCACCACCACCCCCTTTAAAAGTAAGCCTGTTTTCTTTCTTTTTCTCTATCTTGTCTTTTATTGAATGCATTTTTTCATGTGAACTGATATGGCTTATGTGCTTATCATCACATATAATGATTAGTCGCCAAAAATAACTTAGGAAGCATATTATGAGAGCAAAATTTTGTTAGCCAAGTTTACTGCAAGGAGAAGGGTGTGAGATTATTGAATCTTGAAAACTGAGTACAGTACATGTGTACTCAATTTCCATCTTTTATTAATTATTGCCAGTGAGTTAAGATAATAACATGGAATGGAGTGGAGTGGAGTGAAGTGGAGTAAAATAGAGTATTTAGCCATGTGTGGTGAGACACACAAGGAATTTATCTCTAATGCAGAAGCAGTCAGTGTACTTGCAAAACAACAATAAACTACAACAACAACAACAACAAAAAGGAAACCAGACCATCAAAGAACAAAATGCTTGGATACCATCAAAACTGATACCAGCCAGAGCATAAAAAACCTCTAAGAATTAATGCAAGATTGGAAAAAGTGGGGGGACCTGGCCCCTAGAATCACCAAGATTAAGACACAACTGAATGGATAATATCATCATCATTGAGAAATAAAATATACATTCCATATTATTTATAATAAGAAATAAATGTACATTCCATCATACTTATAAACATTAACATACAAGTGATTCTCAACCATGGCAACTTGATACTGGCTGTGGAATTTTGAGAAGTCCACACATCTTCAAGTTGCTAAGGTTGAGAAATGTTGATACATAGTATACGGGTGATTATAATTGTGTGTCTTCAAATTTAGAGACTTAATCCAAAAGTGATTTGACTGAATCACTCTTTTAAATTGAATTTTTACATTGATTTTGATGTTCTGAATCAGAGTACATTCCTTTGAATTGATTTACAGATTCAATGGCCTTTCTGCATGAATTTTTATTGCAATGAATCATTTCTTCCAATCAATTGAATTCAACCATTCAAATCAGAGGTTCAAATTGAATCACAAAGTCAGCTTGAAGCTTAGTGTTTCAACACCTTCAGTACTCTTGAATATTCACAAAAAGCTAAGTGACATAAGCAGTGTGGAGATTGCCACGGCGCTATCAGTGGTCATATATTCTGCTCTCTTGTGCAGTCTGGAATTCAAGGTTCATTACTCTAATTCTGCAACTTTTTTACTAATTCTTCCCAAGCAGAACAAGAGCAAAATATATCCTTAATTTCATTTATTTGCTTCGTATCTATCTCGCTATCACTAATGGAAAACTGCTTTCCCATCCTTAACTGACTTTCTTCTTGGGAACTTGATCCACTCTTGTATTGATTTGCACTTCTCTAACAATCCTCTTTTTCATACTCTACTTCACTTTCTTTATTATCTTCAGTTACAGTTTTTTCATTTCCATTTGTTTGGTGTGTTATTTGAAGACTGAATCAAAATGTCAAAAATTGGCCTCTAAGAATGCACATATGGTTTCTCAAATTTTTCCACTTCCTTGAGGAGAGAGAAAAGTGCGGGAAGTGGGTTCTTTGTCACTAGTTGTTTTCTTTTTCCTAGGAGAATACTTTTCTTGTTAAATATTTGGAGATTCTTGAGTGAGCAGATATAATAGGAAATTACTCTTTCGGTCCTTCACTGATTATATTCTCCTTTACCCATAGATATGGCTGTTCTGAACAATTCTGAAAGGTATTTCCTGGGCAGATAGAAGAATCATGTTTACTTTCTAGATTTTCTCTATGGAATAGTTACTATAACTTTTAATAAATGTGTTCAGCTTCCCTAGAGTTCTAAGGTTTCAAACTATGTCAACAATCCTGATTGATACGAGATACTATCAAAGCAATTTGGTACAAACCATTAGTATTTGTAGCTAACCCTAGAGAGAAAGTCTGTTATGTTATTAGTTTCAGTGTCCCTACATATTTAGTTGTACAAGAAACACATCTTGATAAAGTAAGGTATCTGAAATAGTTCCATCAGGTAGGGGTTTTTTCATATTATTTTATAATAATCTCTCATAATCTTTCTTCTAGGAGGAAGGAAGGAAGGAAGGAAGGAAGGCAGGCAGGCAGGCAGGCAGGCAGGCAGGCAGGCAGGCAGGCAAGAAGGAAGGAAGGAAGGAAGGAAGGTAGGTTGTAGTAGTTGTTGTGGTAGCAGCTGCTTGGCACCAGGCTGAGTTGAGGGAGAGGAAGAGATGAGAGCCCCCGGCTTTCAAGTGAGAAGTGGAAAGATTCAGAAAACTTTGGGATCTTTTAGCCCAGTGTTTTTCAACCTTTTTTGTGCAAAGGCACACTTTTTTCATGAAAAAAATCACGAGGCACACCACCATTAGAAAATGTTAAAAAAATTTAACTCTGTGCCTATATTGACTATATATAAAGTAATTTTCCCACGGCACACCTTACACTATGTCACTGCACACTAGTGTGCCACGGCACAGTGGTTGAAAAACACTGTTTTAGCCTATATCCTGGCAATAATTGTTGCAGAATATGCAGCCCTAAGAGCAGCAGTGGAATTGCATGACTACTGTAATCATTATCCTTACACCTGACTCCTGAAGTTCAAGGACAACTGACGATGTAGAAATTGAATTCCGGGCTGGATTTTGTCGGAAGTAGTCACTGGCCAGGTTTAGATCTCCTAGGATATCCGCTTCTGTCTCTGCACTATTCAGCTGGATTGATATTTACTTCACCCTCAGCGACAACTCTGCTATCCTGAATGTTCGGAGTAAACCCCACCAAGCACATTTCTTTCTGAGTGATATCTTGGGAGGCGAGACAAGAATTCTTGGTGCTTTCTTACTAGATGGCTTAGGTTTGTTTTTTTTAAGCAGCCTTACAGATATGGACTAAATCCTTAAAACTATAACAATTGATTATAAAGAAAATTACTAATTTAATAAAATGTATTTTCATATTTATCTATTAATGGCTAAAGATATTCAGCCACAATTTTATTCTATGTGATTTTGATTATTTTGGCTATAACAATGCAGAGATAATCAAAGATGATGAATATACTTCCTCCACACTTCACTTATCAATAGAATGCTTTTTATTTCTTTCCATTATCCTTGGAAATTATTTGGAAGCATCTACAGATGACATTTTACTCAACAATATTCTTTGTAAATTTCATTTTGCAATCCCGAGAGGGCCATTAAAAGGGGAGAAATGAAGCCATGTGAGGCCACATTGATATTGATGCAATTCACCTGACAAACTTCTTGCAATAACACAATATTTCACTTTTCTTTATTTTGCTATCATTGTTCCTTACAGATTCAACCAGAACATATACTGTGGGTTTTCTTGACATTAAATGTAACTGAAAATAGTTACATTTTATATTACCGAATAGACATTTATAAGAATACATGATTCTCCCTTAAGGCATTCTTCATCACAAATTTCTACTTTATAAACCTGGTAGCATTATAGAAGGAATGACAGAACCTGTGGCAGTTAAAAGAGATTGTATGTAGTCACAAATAGATTAAAGCCAATCTCTCTTGAATGCCATTGGCTCTTATCTAACAACCAAGATAGTGCTATTAATTGAGTAGTTTTCTCTGCATAGGCATTAATAATATTAAATCAGATTAATTGGAACTTCAGATGCAGTGCTGATCCTTCACCTACATCAAGGAGCATGTTGACATGGGTATCATAGCACCAACAACTATGTCTTAGAAGCTAATGTCTGGAATTCATTGCTATGTCTTCAGTTTTAAATGTAATCTTTATGGAAACCAAATCTTATATCACAAGCAGATTGAATACCCGTGAAGGACTCAATAATTAAATACAATATACTAATAGCATGATGGAAGATTTTATGGAGGATTATTTAACTTTTATTCAAAGTCTAAATGGCAAAACCATTCTGTATGTCGACAGGACACTGTGTTTGAGTCAACTCTAGAACTAAGTCAACTCTCTCATTCTTCAGTAGCCCAGCATGAAACACTGAGGCACAATTAAGTCTTAGCAGTCAAATATTAAAAACTCGGAAGTTTGATTCCTAACTGAAATAGAAAAAGATGTAATTGGCACAAGTTGGCATAAAAGTTTGGTACTTGATCTACTTACCGTAACTTAGCAAGGTTCTAACTTTCATACAAAACCAGAACCAAATGGTGATGCTCAAGGTTTGTAACAATTTTGTGCATGCTTCCTGACATATCACACAAGTATGTAAATCATGCATGATTTACATACTTGTGTGATATGTCAGGAAGCATGCACAAAATTGTTACAAACCTTGAGCATACATACATACATACATACATACATACATACATACATAGCCTCTCATTTCTCTTTGTGGAGTACTGTGTGTTCAAAATAACACTAACAATACCTGAGATCCTGATTCAAACTACATTATTTATTTCATTATCTGTTGATGCCTGTATGAAGTATGAATCTCACATATGTTAGATTATACTTCAACTTGTATTTTAGACCATTTATTTTTGGAGAATATAAAAATAACATCTGGAAACAGCAAGATATTTTTTTCTAATCTGGCTGATATTTGCATTTTAATTTATATATAAGGTAAATAATGAAAAATGTTCAAGTAAGGAGTTTAATTAGATCTTGCTACAGCTGTTTGATATTCCCACTGTTTCACAGAATGATTGGCTCAAATGTTCTTAAAGTACATTGTTCATGATCCTAATCCATACATCGCAAGGACTAAATGAATCAGAAGTATTTTCAGAAGGCATTTTATTTTATAAGAATGCGTTCTGATATGATTGATCAAAAGATGGGCATATATACTGTAAAAGTCCAGTGGGAGACTCATTTTAGTCTGTTACAGTCAAAACCAAACAAGGACATTGTGGAACCCTAAAGACAAACAGAAATGTCCATCTGGGAGAGTGGCTCTCCAAGAACATTTCCATGAATGTGTTGATGTTTAAGATACCATGCAATTCTTTATTATCTTTCTATATGGCAATAAAAGTGTCACAAATGTTCTCTACCATAATGGGGAGGGGAAACATTGTGAAAAATGTAAAAAATGTTTTTCTTTCTTTTTTAAAAAACCATTCACTTTCATTCTGGGGCATATTCCATATTTTTGCATAGATTTATAAAAGGAGCTTTTCTATTAGTGGTAAGTTCTTGCTACTTTACTTGGTCAGTGAAACCATTCTAAAAAAAGGAGTTTTCATCCCTCAGTCATATTTTGCCTGTTGTTTTATTTTTATTCAATTCTGTTTAATAGTTCTTTTGATTTGCCTTACTTTTTCACACTGTCAACAAAGAACAACTTTATAATTTTTTACAGCCCTCCTTCCAAAATTATTTGCTTTTATTATTACTGTTAAGATATCCTTACATTGTCCCTTGAATAATTGTGTGTGTGTGTGTGTGTATTTTTAAAAAAAAGATATTTTGTTCAGCTTTTACAGAGCTGCCATGTCCCCAGAATCCTCGGGCATTGGTGGAGCTGAATTTGCACAGTGTTGCAGAAATGTCATTTTTTAATTATGTGGTTCTGAGGGGAATCTATTATCAACTGCTGAGATGCTGAAATCAGACAATTTATCTCCAAGGCAGTTCTGTCTACAATCTAGAATATATATCTCTTGTCACTGCAGGAAAAAAAGAATGAAAGGATGTTTTTATTTCTGGTGCCTTATGTTTATAAATTTATTCTTTTTAGCTCTGCCAAGAAAGAGAGAGATGAAGTTATAATGAATCTCTAGGTGTATTGTTCTCTTTCTGCATGTTCTTTGAAGATTGCCCAAGGTCAGAAATTTTATTGTCTCTCATTCATGAAAACTCCCAGAAGTTCCCTAGGTACGAAAACAAATTGCGTTAGGAAAGGCAGAAACATGCAGAAACACAAATGATAAAGTTGTATCTGTGTGAATATATGGATTAGGGAACTAATTTCCTGGCTAGTGAATGCCATTGACGTTTACAAGCTTTACATAAAGGGCAGTTATTCAAAGCTCCTTTTTGTGTAATGTGCCAATAATTTCATTTAAATGTCAGCTAATACATCACCAGTCAAATTCACAATGTTTCTGAATGATTTCAGTTTTCAGCCTAAGGTAGCAAGGCAATTGAAAGCATTTAGTCTTTTTGTTTTAAATGTGAACAATAAATTATGTGGAATTATACCATTTTGCCCTATCATAGCTCAGAGTCATTCTTAGCACAAAGTAACTAACAGGTATATTTCAAGTGGTTTTTGCCCTTTTTTAAAAAGGGCTTTTTAAAAGCTTCATTCAAATTTAATCTGTGCTGAGTTTCTTTTCCCCCTTCTTCCCATATTTTGTAAAAGTAGAAAGATTTAATAATAGCAGTAATAACAATAGCGGAACTCTCCCCATTGAAATTGCCATAACTGCACTGCCCTCTAGTGTGCATCTTAGGAAACAGCGAGCAGTATTGCATATCTGAAAATTACTTCTGTAAGCTATTAAAAGGGATAGATTTACTGTTCAGTTGATGGTTTGCTGAGTTTTGTTTAGACAGAATGGGTTGGGACACTTTACATCACAAGTGGAAAATTAGTATTTATTTAGCATTTTCCCTTTCTGACATGTATTAAATAGGTCGGGTTTTGCTTTGATTCCGACACTTTTAAATTTGATTGTATGAATTTAATACATGGTAACAAGATCCAATTTGATGTAGCGATTTAGGCACCAGGCTAGAAACTATGAGTTCTAGTCTCACCTTAGTCATGAAAGCCAGCTGGGTGACTTTGGGACAGTCACATTCTTTCAGTTCACAATGTCAGGCTTGAGTGACCAGCTGGTCAGTCAATTCCTGTTGCAATCAACAAGTCAACACTCCCCACCAAAAAAGTGGTCTCTAAATACTAGAAAGAAAAAATAATAATATACTAACAATTACTATTATTATTATCTTGACTTCTCTTTGTGACCTCAAGGTGGTTACTCATTTTATCCATGTAGTCGTCTGTGAGTTGGGTTGATAGATCTTGATGATGCACATGAGAGACCCTCTTGTTTAAGCCAAAATGTAAACATTACATTACAATTAGTGGTGGTATTCACTTACTTTCCCTATCGGTTTGCAAATGTGAGCATGCACACATCCACATATGTGCTAGGACATCCGTGCAGGCACTTTGGTTTGAAAACGTGCCTAAATAGTGTGTGCATAGAGCCTAGGCAGGTGGGCAGGCACATCCACAATTTGCACTACCAGTGGGGCAAACTGGTCTGAACCAGCTGAATACCATCTCTGACTACAATGTCAATATCAAGGATTTCAGATGAAATCAACAGGAGCTTCTCATAATGAGTATGCATTTTCTGTCAAGCATAATTTGTTCAACACCATTTCTAAGAAGACTGCCATGATGGGAATGTAATCATTTATTTGTGGTAATTGGATGTGAGGGGGTCTTACAGTCCCTTTGGAACCTATAGTATTAGTTTTAATATTAGCTAATGCTGTGAATAAATACTAATTGGTGCTTCTGAAACCAGAATATTTTTAAGGTCTATAAGATAATCTTTTCCAGGCGCATAATCTATAACAACTGAATTAGAAATTAACTTTCCTTCATCTTTTCAAAAGCGTTGTTCTTGCCATCAATCTTGAAATGTATTTACAACCATTTAGTAATCTCCCTGTTGCATAAACTTAAGGAATTTGTCACAGATTGAATACCATCAATTTACTTGGGACAAATACATCACTGTCATTGCCATGAGATGGTCAACCATATAAATAGTTGAAATATTCTTTTTAAAAAATACCTTTTTGCAGATCTCTGCAACAATAGGCAAATATATGAGAATCTCTCCCATTTATAGCAAGAGTCTGTATTCAACCTATCATGAATTCTAGTTGATGTAAGTGCTCAAAGATGTGATCACATGTTACAGATAAATAATTGCCACAATACTACTCATAAATGTGAATCCCCATCATGCACATCCAAACTGTTGGCACACATATGTAGAATAGATCCCAGCTGCTTATATTTTCAATTAATAGTCTTTGGAATATATTACATATCACTTCATGCTCTTTAATTGTCTTATAGTATTTCAATGTCTTTCATTAATGCTTACAGTAGAGAAGAAATTTGAATTCATATTAATGGCCAAGGACTGCTAGCAATTCTGAAGCAGGGACGTGAGAAAGGGGAGGCAGGGGAGGTAGAGCCTCACCACTGTAATCATGAAAAGAAAAAAAATGTAAAAGGAAAAAGGCAAGAACTGAGGTCTGGCTGAGGTAGTTGCTACCAGAGTTACCGTGGACGACTCTGCTTAGTGTTTAACTGTTTTAAAAAGCCTCTAAAAAGTGTCCTCTACAGGAGGTGGCAGGAGAACGACGTGCCTCATCTAGTCTGACTTTAGGCATTTTTATGATCACTCGAGCAGAGTTAAGCAAGGGTTAAAAGCCTAAAAATTTCTGATGTAGGTGAGGCACGTTGTTCTCCTGCCTCCTCCTGTAGAGGGCGCTTTTTAGAGGCTTTTTTAAACAGTTAAGCAGAGTCATCCACTGTGACTCTGACAGCAACTAGCTCAGCCTGACCTCAGCTCTTGCCTTTTTCCTAAAAATTTCTGATGTAGGTGAGGCACGTTGTTCTCCTGCCTCCTCCTGTAGAGGGCGCTTTTTAGAGGCTTTTTTAAACAGTTAAGCAGAGTCATCCACTGTGACTCTGACAGCAACTAGCTCAGCCTGACCTCAGCTCTTGCCTTTTTCCTTTTACATTTTTTTCTTTTCATGATGACAGGCAAGAGTAGAGTTGAAATCCTCTCTGAAATAGCTGGAAAAGGTACGTGTGGGTTAGAGGGAGGGGGAGGAATTCAAACTTCATCCTCAAGTGTATATCCCTCCCCAAGTGTAGTTTGATTGCAGGCAGAGCTACATTGCCTTTTCAAACACACACACAACACACACACACACACACACACACACACACACACACAGAGCTGGATAAAACTATATAAGCCCAGCTTCACTGATTACAAGTTTGAAAAGGCAACGTGGCTCAGCCTGCAATCAAAGACTCGGATCGGCCCCAATCCAACTTCTGTGTTTGTGTTTGTGTTTGTTTGAGAGAGAGTGAGTGAGAGAGGGAAGGGGGTATGAGAGATAGTCCAACCCAACTTCTCTGTGTGTGTGTGTCTGTTTGAAGAGGGAAGGGGGAGGAGGAGAGAGAGAGGAAAGAAGGAGGGGGAAGAAGAAGAAAAAGAATGAAGGAAACTTTTTCACAGAGGAGAAAAACAAATGCTGTCACTTTAAATCGGAACGGAGTATGCCTGGCTGTGGAATTCTGGGAGTTGAAGTCCACAAGTCTAAAACAATTTGAAACCCACCACTGTGTCAGTGCCTCACCAGCCATAAACCTCACCACATGTCACTGTTCTGAAGTAATCAGAAGTAATACAGCCAAGGTGGGGCAGTGGTTAGAGTGCAGTACTGCAGGCTACTTCAGCTGACTGCTAGCTGCAATTCAGCAATTCAAATCTCACCGCCTCAAGCTTCCAAATGGATAGGTAAAATGAGGACCCAGATTGTTGGGGGCAATATGCTGACTCTGTAAACTGCTTGGAGGGGGCTATAAAAGCATTATGAAGCGGTATATAAGTCTAAGTGCTATTGCTATTGTTAATCAATATGAGTTATAATAGTATAGATGATGCAAATATAAATGTACAAGAGACAAAATGTTGAACCATTACTCACTTTATTCAGTCCTTAAAATAAGAATCTGGTGTTTTCCCTTCTCACAGTTTCTTGTACTTCCTTGAAACACAACATTAAAGATAGATTTTTTTTCCATTCACCCATCTTATCTTTTTCCCAGACACGATGAATCCCTTGTTTTATAGGTTCCTTGGTTTAGTTGCTAGATCAGACCTGAAACTTTAATGCATCTGGCAAACTGCAAGAAAGCTTATAAAGATAAGAAAGGACAAAGGAGAGGGGTCATTTTGCAGGGATTCTTTACTAAATGAAAAAAAAAACTCCTTGTAGGAGAAGAATAAAAAAACCCAGCCCCCAAAAGAATGGAATTTGTTTGATCTGTCATAATCCTGAATAACTAAATTTGAAGTTTTTCCTTTAGGTCCAAAAATGGAATGCTTGCAATGTGCCATTTAGAAACCATTAACATACCCTTGCTAAGTAAATTTACATTAATCATAAAGTACACTGACATCTTATAAAATGTGGCCTCTGGAAGTCTCCAAGGAATTAATTGCCACTATGTTGGTATAAGCTGTACTCTTTATATTCCATTCATCTTGATATGAGTTTAATTATTATACATTTTGTAATTCCATAATAAGATCCATCTATATATTTATAACTATTTCTGTGTATAAGATGCGCAGGTGAGTTACTATTAGGAATATAATCTAACGGTAACAATGCTGTACCTGTTTCTTTAAATCATGCTGTAAATGTGATTGGTTGCTGTTTCCTCAATTGGCCATAAGATGGAGCCAGAATCACTGTTAGATGCTGATCTGATCTGAGTGTTTGGAAGCTGACTGTTCGAAGTGCCGTATAGTGATCAGCGTGAGCTATTGTAAGTTTTGCAACTGCTAGCAAACTTTGTGTACCGGACTGTTTGTATGATTATGGACTATGTTATATGGATTATCCCTTAACTGAAAGTCGTTGATGACTGACTGTCTTAACCTTGTATGACTTGGACTGTTTGATGGACTTTGATGCCTCTATTTCCACGTAAGTAAAAGCCTATTTAAATTGCAGTGTCTCTGTATGCTGGTTTGAGTGTTCTCCAACAACACTCTGACAACACTTCTCTGAACTTACTCAGTCTCCCAATGGGGAGCTTACCTAACAGTTACTGCATTAAGTCTATCCTAATTCTAGTTCAAAATCTCTAAAATGCTTTGAATCCTGTGAAAATGAGTAGAGATATGTTCTTTCTCTCTTTCTTTGTCTGGGAGTGTGAAAGTCTACAGGAGAGATGTTGTCACCTGCTGCATGATTTTGAATGCTGATTTGTAGGGTTTTCTTTAGTGTTACCTTCATATTTTTAATTGAATAAATTTGTAGAGACTATTTTATATCTTTTTCCCAACTCACTGTCATCCGTTTTCCTGTGGTCTTTGGTCAGAAATTTCAGTATCTTGCTATATCTTTAAGCACCATATTGTCAACCCTTAGGCTCCGTTTCCCGGTGCATGTGTTGCTTCAACCTCACTCTTCCTGAAGCAGCAGTGGGGCCTAGCACCCATCCAGACTACCTCGTATGTCCTGGCTGCTTCCTTCTCTACTTGTTCGGAGCAGCAGCATGACTCAGCACTCCTCCCCTATTCCCTAACTTGTGGCTGGTCCAGCGATAATGTTATCAGCCAAGCATGTACCTTTGCCGGGAGTGACTATTTGCTTAAGATAAATGTTGGAGGCTCGTTCAGGGCACCTTCTAACTGGTCTGCGGGTATTCCCTGGCTGGACTGCACTGGACTGGCTTGGACTGCTTTCATGAGGGCAACGGGGTGGACTCTGGGCAGAGTTTGGCATGGCCTGGTGTAGGGAGGTGGGGCTGTGATGTATGAGTGGTTATGGTGTGTGTACACACACACACACACACACACACGTATGTATGTATGTATGTATGTATGTATTTAGTGTCACAACCCCTGGTATGTCTAAATATGGGAGGAGGCATACTGCTTCCTTTCTCTGTCTATCGGCTCATCACAAGAGACCATCCAGACAGAAAGCCAATATTTTTACTGTTGCCTTTGTTACATTTCTGTGGTATTTCAGCTGATAAATAAATAAAGGGAGACTGGTCTAGCTAAATAGCTTGAAATAGATCTATACTAGTCTCCCTTTATTTATTTATCAGCTCAAATACAACATATGTATGTATGTATTTAGGTATGTATGTAGGTATGTATGTATGTATGTATTTGTGCTGATAAATAAATAAAGGGAGACTAGTATAGATCTATTTCAAGCTATTTAGCTCTCATCAGCTAGCCATACCCTTACTGGGAATCAAACCTGTGATGTCTTGCATCTTAGGCAGATGTGTTAACCACTAAGCCACAGAGTTCGACTCCTTATCAGCTGTGCCAGGGTGAAAGGTATCTATTTAGAGTTACAACCCCCGGTATGCCCAAATATGGGAGGAAGATCACTACTTGCATTCTCTGTCCTTCGGCTCGTCACAAGAGATCATCCAGACAGAAACCCAATATTTTTACTGTTGCCTTTGTTACATTTGTGTATTTGTGCTGATAAATAAATAAAGGGAGACAGGTTTTGCTAAGAAAAAGATAAAGCACTTAAACCACCAAAGTGCTTCTCTTGTTGTGTCCTCTGTGAATGCCAGAATATTGCCACATATAATATTTCCTGGATAGTGTGATACCAAGTAAGGCACACAGAAATAAAAATGCAAATCACTTTTATAAAGGCTGATAAACAATGCAAAAATCTTATGTTCTGTTTGGATAACACTTATAAGTCTGGTTAGGACTAATCAAAGATGAAAAAAAACATAAAGACAATACATACTGAGATTAGATCCTCCAATCAGTATGCCTAGACTGAAGAAGAAACCCCCAACCAAATTGTGAACTGGAATTTTATACCCACTCAAACAGATCCAAAATGAAGTTGTAATCAGAAAAGCCATTGGAATGGCAACCTAACCTTCTGCAGAATATTAAATTAGAGTACCCCATTAGAAACCTCACATGATCAGTTTTGTAGAAATGCCATTGCTAATATGCTTATGAGAGGGTTTGAAAACTTGGTAGTGAAAATTGAAATACACATGGAAGCAACAGTCTGTAGAAGTAGATAATGCAATTAATCTTATTATAAGCATGGCTGATTTTTCAGAGTGACTACAGTTGGAGAAGGACTGCTCATTGTTACCATGTGGTGAATTGTATGCCTGAGCTGGATATTGTGATCTCTTTGGAACCTACACAATATGTGGCATACTATGAACTGCGGACATCTGCTTTCCAATATTGGAAAGAAATGAAAGGACTTGGCTGGAACACCAGACTTGGTAATTTACACAGCTTAAATCATGTATTTTTGAGAATTAGAATGCCCATACCAAACTCTAGATGTGATATTTTTTTTATTGCAGCAATAATACGTTTACATGATGTTCACTCATAAAGGTCTTTACGTTAGCCAAAAAGCACAAATAAAAAACAGTTAGATCCATATGGAGCAACCCAGATTTGATTTAAATCAGACATTTAAATATTCAAACAGGCCATGATTCAATTTAAGTTTTTGATTTGGCAAACAACAGGACAATCCAGTTCAATCCAAGTTGCTTTCAGATTTTTTTTAAAAAAATATCTATACTAATTTGCATTGTTTGGCTCTATAATGGGAAGAAGCCAGCTTTGGATTCAAAGAGCTGATTTTCTTAAGTCTACTGGCTATAATGGGGAACATTTAAAATATCCAAAGATGGTTCCCTGTTGGTGGAATGGTGTGAAAATAACAGAGGTGATGGAACAAATAGAAGTCATTAATTTGCTTAGTTTCAGATGGATAACATTAAAAGTTTTTTCATCCACTCAAAATGGAAATTTTCCGATCCTTCTGAACACTGGAATTTCAGGCATGACAAGAGATTTTAGACTACATTGAACAGGTAGTATTTCTTTCTGCCAGTTTGCAGAGGCAGCAGCAACAAGTTGGAATTTCGTGCCACAAAGATAGGAAAATCACAGATAAAATATTCCAAAGGTACTTTTTCAAGAAGCAACTGGAGTTTCTGTTTTATTCTTTGAAGATGTTTCATTCTCATTCAAGAAGATTCTTCAGCTCAGAGCTGAAGAATCCAGTTGCCTCTTGAAAAAGCACCTTTGGGACAACCATGACCTCAATAACTGAGGATCTCCATAGACACAGAAAAAATTGGGGCATCCCCACAATTAAATCAATAAAAAGGGACATGCAGGCACCCATTTCATCATTATCAAGCTAATTTATTTGCTTCAGTTGTACAGAATGTAAATTGTAAGGTCGGATTAGAGTTCATATTCAGAAGGCTGAGAGGTTTCCAACTGAATTGGCAAGAGTAGCATGGAAGAAAATCACTCCATTAGACGCAAGTCTCAAAGGTGCCTTTTTTCTTCAAAATGCAACTGGACTGATTTTTCTTTGAGGAAGAAGAAGCAAACATTTTACGTCTCATCCAAGAAGCTTCACTAGATGGTGAAAGAAGTTGCTTTTTGAAGGGAAAAAAAAAGCATCTTTGAGACAACTATGACTTGGATGACAGAGAATCTCCACAGAGATTAACCCCAAATATTTTTTTTTGTTCCAGTGATGTTGCTTCTTACCCATTGCTTTATTATCTCAAAGCAACTCAGATAGGTTGGAGGCTTAATGAAGTGCAATAGAATTTTTCCCCAAAGGAGGGTTTATTTAAACTTGATACCAGAATACATTTACACTAAAATGCAAACTAAATTATTGACCATTGCAGTACTGGAGGCCAATGAACAATGCCTGGATTTTATTAAGATTGCAAGTCCTCTTTGTTGACATATGCAAAGGAACTCTTCTGTTTCATTAGCTATTTTATAATTAGAATTAATCAGCTTCAATTTCAAAGGTCATTATTGTTACACATTGATTAAAATTATCTTTAGTGATTGGGTCTGGTTAAAACTCACTGTCAGGAGTATATTAAATGAGACTACTCATCTTCATAAAATGGATGCCTTTGAATATACCTAGCCACTATCTAAAATCTTAACTTTGGCCACAAAGATTTCTCAGCTATTCTCAAAGCCTAGTCATTAGCACCTTCATTTATCTCATTAGTGCTTCATAACTTTGGGTATGGCTATGGATTTCAGGTGCCTGTTGGCTTTGTCCACAATGCAGTCTGCTAATTTGCTTATTAAAAATCAAACCTTATATAATTTGGGGTTTACTATTCATTACTATTCATGGCTTTACAGAGAGCCCATCCCATTTTCAATACTACCCCAGCATTCCCCATATATTTAATAGAAATGGCTGCATTGAATTCTGCAAGAACTCCAGAAATAATAGAAGCATACTGTAAAGTACTCTGAAAGGCCATTTTGAAAATGAGCCAATAAAAGGATTCAATCAAAGTTTTGGCAAATTAAAACATTCTTTTAGTACTTTGCAGAGCCCTAATAGCTATACAGATAATCATATTAAGATTAATTTTGAAGTGTTTTATCCTTGCACCCTCAGTGCGTTATCCCAAAGTAAAACATTGCCCAGAATATACATTCTGAAGCAATCAAGTACATCAGGGCTTGCATTACTGACTGGAACTGGCAGGAAAAGCAACTAGTTTATGGAACTTTCTGCTACAAGTTTCAGAAAGTATGGTTGTTAGTGGCTATTCAGTATGTGGCTGGTTTTAAACATCACTGGGGAGAGTGAAAGTGAGATAGAGAGGGGAAATAGCCTTCAACTTCCCAGAGATTGGGGAGGTCTCTGAGCTGCTGTGGTAAAAAGCCCTTTGGTTCTTTCATGGTGCTGGCCATTTGTTTCTTTTCTAAGAAAGACTTTGATAATCTCAATGTCCAATATGGAAAACTGGAAAATAAATATAACACATTCACTGCATCTGTGCTGTAAACAAGGGAACATCTCTCTCTCTCCCTCCCTCCCCCCTCTCCCTCCTACACACACACACACACACACTTTTGTACAATCACCTCTTAATAGATAAATGGATAAAGAGTATACTTAATTAAAAAGTAAACAATATTATCAGTCTTAATAAGAAAAAAAACATTGACTCCTCACATTATAACATGTAACAAACAGCTTTTATATGTCTTATAGGTAGTTATAATGATAGATTAAAGATTGCTAGTCAGAATATTGGCCATATATTAACTGTCATGAACTTGACTCTGATTTTTATTCTCAATTTTTGTCCAAATATTTGACCATTTATGTTTCATTTTCACAAGACGTGTTTTTAGAGAACATAGTGTAGGGTGAAAAACATAAGATTTACAAATTAGTGTCCAGAAATCCAGTCTTCTAGGTATTTAACTTAGCCTATCTTATAGAACAGCTGTAAGATAAATATCTTGGGTTCCTTGAATATAGAGAATACAAAAGTTTAATCCATAAAAGTTGTCACACAATCAGCTCAGTGTCTTTCTAAAATCTGATTTGAGTTTTGAGCTAAGAAGTGTGCCACAGAAACTGAATGATAACTACATTTCAAACAATGTATTTATCCCAAACTGCAAATCAGACCAGTCATTTAAAAGGGTAAACTAAGAGGTAGAAAATATGGCTGAATAAAAAATTGATATACATTTCAGGCAGGCACTTGTGGGTGCTCTGCATGCATGTGCATGCACTTGATGCATGATGCTCACACATGTGCAGTGCAATAAAAATTGTTCTGTGCATAAGCAGAAGCAAAAGACAAGATGGCGACACCTATGGCACTGCCCGGAAACCCGGTTTGGGGGCATGGTAGGCCTGGATCACTGCAGGTTCCAGCAACCCAGACTGCCAAACCACTACCGGTTCAGTCGAACCAGTCCAAACTGGTAGAAACCCACCACTGATTTCAGGTCATTTTACCATTTTTTAAATCAATATATACAAATGTTACCTTCATGGTGAAAAGGATGAAACAATTGATCAATTGATCAGTGGCTTTAGACTACCTATAAACAGTTACCAAAGTTATTCATTGCAAATTTTACCCAAGTTTTGGATTTAAATATAGTAAAAACTCTTGAGATCATCAAGTTAAGAAGGTTTTGGAAACCAAGCAGGATAAGATCTTATGGAATTTTAAAGATCCAAGCAGACAGGCATTATGTCAGATAATAACAATAACTGAAAAGAAGAATGTCTGATTCATTGATGTTACTATTTCAAGTAATTATAATATTGAAGAAAAGCAATTGGAAAAATATGAAATACTACAAATCAACAGTTGAATACATCAGTATTCCCTGATCAGTTGTTGTTTTTTGTTATTCAGCCACTAAGTTGTGTCTCTTCATGACCCCATAGCACATAAGACTTCTCTGTTCTCCATGCCCCCCAGAGTTTACCCAAATTCAAGTTCATTACATTGATAACACTATTTAACCATGTCATCCTCTGCCATCCTCTTCTCCAGTCTTTCCCAACAAGGTCTTTTCCAATGAATTTTTCCTCCAGTAGCCAACAGCAAAAGGCGGGGGGGAGGGGGGGATGTTCCATCCTGCCCCTCGTTCCACAGCATATCACTCCCAAAGTAACAAAAATCTTATAAGGAAAAGAAAATAAATCAATAATTTGCTAGAAATTCCATAATTATGCTTTCACGATATCATACATGGAATAGGGTAGAGTGGAAATATTTAAAAAAAAACAAAATAATTTCCAAATCGGGAAAGGGTACAATGTAGCAGCAAAACCAACAGATTGTATGGAGATTTCACCAGGTAAGTCTGCTTGAATATTGAAAAATAAAATAAAAATAAAGACTATACCTACACAAAAGAGAAAGTACATAACATACTTCATCATTTGCAGGTAATGTATTATGCACAAGTAGAAATAGAAGGCCAAAGTCTATTTTGGTAGAGTTATCTGCTTCAACCAGGGCATTCATAGAGAGGAATTTACTCTCATAACTACAGCACAGTGCACACAACAAATCCCGAAATAGCTGCAATGTTATGTTATTCCAAATGAGTCATGGTACGAATCTTATCTTTGTTGTCTGCCTTCATGTTGTAGCCAACATACTGTCAGATAAAATTCTGGATTCTTGTTATCCTCATAGAAGACCCTGTAAAGTCTTATTTTAAGGAAGCTAACATTGATGTAAATTATATTTTTTTCTGGCAAAGGAGATATTCTGAACTCTTTGTATCAACTCTTTTGCAAACCTGTCTCCATTGTTCCATGTGTATTCTTGAGCCCATTGATTTCCTTCCTTCCTTCCTTCCTTCCTTCCTTCCTTCCTTCCTTCCTTCCTTCCTTCCCAGCAACAAAGAGTCAACCAGTCATATGGACACATTTATAGAACATTGTCAAATTCTTTTCCCCTTAATGATAGATAACCATGTGAAAAATAATTTAGCATTTTGCTTATGGGGGCTTCTACATTTTCTACATGGACCTTCTCTGTAGAACAATTAACACTTAAAATATGTGGCAAGGAATGGTGCTTAGGGAATCATTATTTGATGCAATCCCAAATTATGTTGATAGAGTATAATTTCTGCTCAGATTGTGGAATGAGAAAAATATTTTTTTTTTTCTGCAGTGTAAATGCTGTCTTTGGGAGGCAACTGATAAATTGTCTTTTAAAATGTGCACAAGAAGTTCAGGGCCACAGTTTATTGGAAGTTATGCCAGTGAACAAAAAGCATGTTTAATCAGGAAACTTTCCTAAACTGAGAATTAAACAGCAATTTAGTTCTTGTCAATGTTCATGTCCTTAAAGATATTTAAGATCAAATAATAGTGCAAATATAATTTTCTACATGTTATGCTTTTAAAAACCCTGTTGCGTTTTCAGCAACCACAGCAACTCACACAAACATGTACACAAATTCACACATGTCCCAAAGATGCTTTTTCAAGAGGCACCTTCTTTGAAGACATTTGACTTCTCATCCAAGAAGCTTCTTCAGTAGAATTGAAGAACGTTCTTGGATGAGAAGAAAAACATCTTCAAAGAAAAATAAAAAACCCAGTTTCCTCTTGAAAAAGCACCTTTTAGACAACCATGACCTCAATGACTGAGAATCTCCATGGATATGCTACCACAATTGCAGTTCCAGGACTTCTTGGAGCATCACACATTTTAAAAATAAGTACAAACACATTTGATCCAACCATTTTTCCCCATTTTTTTTTCATTTTCATTTTTTAAAAATCTTTAATAATAGAACGCACTGGACTAGACGACTGCTGCATGAAATATACTTTTGAGAATACTTACAGGTAATCCTTTATTTACATTCATTTTGTGTCCATTCAAAGTTACAACATCACTGAAAACAGTGACTTATGACAGTTTTTTGCACTTACAACAATTATAGGTCATAAATGGTACAAAATTCACTTAACAAATATCTTACTTAGCAAACAAAATTTTGGGCTCAATTGTGGCCGTAAGCAGAGGGCTACTTGTATATCTTTTGAGTACAAAGAAAGCATTGCCTAGAACTGTGAGGAAATATTGGTTGAATACTATGTTTTGCAGATTTCTTCCTAAACAGAAAAGGAAGATTTTTGAATAATTTAGCAATGTGGAAAAAGAGCCAAAGTAACACATTTATTCACTCAGACAGATATTGAATCTATTCATTCAGTTTCTTAATGTGTTTAAACTATAGTTAGTTTGTAACCAGACCAAGGCAATATTGTCTGAGTTGAAGTACATCTTAACTGCTACTTATCAATTTAACCCAATCTTGCTATCCTGAGAAATAATTGTTGTGGCCTATAGTGAAAAAAAAAATATTGGGGCATCATCAGGGTTACTACTTTAATGACAATTTTCAAGGATTTATTTATTTATTTTGCTCAGTTTGTTTTCCCCAACTCTTTTGTATAAAAAGTATTTTTTCTTCTTCTAAAAATATCTGGGGCAGGAAGGAGAAAGCGCAATTGTATATAAAGAGTTGTGCAGTATAGTGGTGGGATTCAAAAATTGTTACTAAAAGTTCTGTGGGCATGGCATGGCTTAATGGGTGTGGCTTGGCTTAGTAGGTGTGGCTTGGTAGACATAGCAGGGGAAGCATATTGTAAAATCTCCTTTCCCTCCCCACTCCAGGGGAAGATTACTGCAAAATCCCCATTTTCTCCCAATCAGCTGGGACTCAGGAGGCAGAGAATAGATGGGGTGAGGCCAGTCGGAAGTGGTATTTACCAGTTTTCTGAACTACTCAAAATTTCTGCTACCAGTTCTCCAGAACTGGTTAGTATCTGCTGAAATTCAATTCCACAAAAGTGCTTTGAACACATTTTCAGAGCTTCTTAAAGTATCTTCCAGTAGCATCTGTAGCAAGCCAAAGTGATGTCAAAATGATGTCATTTGTGTGAAAACATCATCATGCAAATGTTGACATTATATACTTGTAATGTATCTCATTGTATGAGTCAGGCATGTAGGACACAGTACTTGCAGGATGACATCATTTTTGTCTTCCCTTTTGCCCCTTCCTTTGGTTTGTCCTGCAGATGTCAGCCAAAGTCGTGATTTATCTGTGGGCCATATAGCTGCTCTCCATAATTACCATGTGAACTTTGGAAAAGATTACTGACTTGAAAGATTCTATGCTCATATCCCTCACATTTTAGAATCAAATCTAAAACGTTACACAGCATAACAAAATAAAATAGCATTTGATTCTGAAAAGGGTGCCCTGTAAGATTAGATAAAAGCTATTTGAACTAATGAGCTGCATATTATGGGAAATAAATGAAGGAAAGGATATTTTAAACTCCTTTCTCAAAGAAGTCTTAGATGTAGGAAGCTAGTCTATTCATAAATATACATTTTTATCTTTGTGAAGCAGCTCAGTCCATTGAGGGTTCTGTATAAATGCCAGAAATAAGAAACCAAAAAAAGAAGAGAGTCTATTTCCATCTATTGGAAATCCAGTTACCTCAATGGATCCAAAATTATTATGATCAAAGAGCTCTGCTTTCAGCCATAAAAAGGGAATTTACTCCATGGGAGACCAAGAGGTCATTACGGCTTGAGAAGAAATACCCACAGAATCTCAAAAGTCTGGTATTTAGATGACACTGGCATTTAAAAACAAATTGAACCCAAAAGATATAAGGGAAAACTTCACATTACCAGAAGTAATTTGTTCTTTTGTATATTTAACAGGTTCAGCACGAGGCCAGATCTCTGCAGATACAATGCTGTTCTATATTCAGGACATGTGTAGTAATGGAAAAGGCAGTAGCATAGTTATTGGCACTTACCTCATCTAAATGCTAGGGAGGGTCTGCCTGACCAATCATGGAGACAAAGTCATTGTGAAATAATACCTTTCCCCATACAGGCAGTGCAAGATAACACTAGGGATCACAACTTTATTGACATTACGACAACAAAATTTGTGAAGTATTGCCAGTAATGACATAGAGCTCTCCCATACTGCCTTCCAATGTAAAATCAAATCACCTCCAGCATATTTTTGCCACCTTTCTTTTCATTGACATTGTTCCCATTTCTTGGTCATTCAAGATGCATTTAGGGCCAGGTAGAGTGAGGAAATTTACTGGGAAACAATGTCACGTGCAAATCAGGTAGTGAACGAGATTGTGTGATTAGGATTAAAAGTTAGTTGGTTAGTTAGCTAATAAGTTAGTTAGCTTAGTTTCTTTGCCATCCAGTCCCTAAACTCATTTGGCAGTCAACATAAATCACCTGAGAAGGCAAATGGATAAATATATAGGATAATTGGAGACAGGCTGTAGGATGAGGGATTACAACAAAATCTATGTGTAAAACAAATGATTGTGTACTATAAATTGCGACTAAAAGAAAAGCGCGTTGTTGCTTTACATAGGCTAACTGCCTGTTTTTTCACCTCAGCAACTTTGCTGTGTAGAATTCAACTCAGAATTCTGGGAGTTGAAGTACACACATTTTACTGTTGTTGATGTTAAGAAACACTGGCCTAACCTATAAAATCCTACTCAGATATATGGGCTCAATAATTGAGCATCCTGTTGAAACAGTACTTTTAGCAAGTACACAAATCTCATTTGCCAACAGGTGAATAATTTATATATGTGTCAACAGGTGAAGATTTATATGCAACAAAAACCTTCTTTTTTAAAAAAATGTGTCTTGCAGTCTTGGAATCTTCGAAAGTGGGTGGAAAGCTCATCATAGACAATCATAGGGTTTCTATTCTGAAGTGTCTCTGAGAGACACAGGTTATTGGTCTATATTAAAAAAAATACCACAAGTACAAAATCAACATTGAGACAGGCTTAATCCTCCCAATTTTGAAATGGAAGATCAGAAAATAGTATGATTCTCTGGGTGGCCCAAGAAACGCCATTTCTTTTTCCCCTTTCCAAAAATTTCCAGAGAAATTTCTGGTATGCATTTCTCTTAAATATATGCTATGAAAACTAACCTAATGTGTCTTTTCATAAACTACTTGGCCCTGGAAGCACTAACCAACTCTAAGCTTTCCCTTCAGGAGAAGCCTCTGTCATGAATTAGAAAATGAGACAGATTTGGTAAAACAAGATGATCCCTGAACATGAATGTTTGGCTCGAGATGTATTTTGCTGCAAAGGGCAGAAGTGGGCTATCTATACAACATAACAGTAGAATTCATAGATTACAAACCATTAAGATACAAACTCACTGAACTGAAGCTTACAGATTTTTAAATCTTAGATTATTGTCCACGCAAAGCCATCCTTTTGTTGTACTTGATTTTACAAGAGTTCCACTGCTTTTATATAAATGCTATATGGATGAATTTCTAAATGTAAAATTGTAAAGAAAAACAAAGTATGCACATATAAATATAAGAAAATCATGGAAAAGTAAAAATTACTAAATAAAATGCAGCATTGCCATTGTTGTTACATAAAACAGCAACTGAATCCTGTTCCATGGAATCATGTTTTTTTCCCCTTTATATAATAAAAGAGCCAATTCAAATGTTAAGAACTGGTATATTTGATCAAATCAATCTTTGGCATCAAGCAGAAAAATATTTTTCCAGGAAATAATCATCTTTAGACAATGAACAAAGGTAGTAGATCCCAAATAGAAAGATCCCAAATTACTAGAATATAATTTATCAATATCTAAATCTTTAAATAATTAAATCTTTACTTCCTTGCAATAATCTGTTTCTCCATAATATAATATTCTACTGACAACAGGCTAATCAAAAGAATAATCAAAGCATATATGCTAATTTACTTTATGAGATAATCTACCAACCTTTTAAGTATTTGTTGAGGAGTTTAAAAGAGCATCAAACCCAAGGCAAAGTGGTTAGAATGCAGTACCGACTGCTAGCAGTTCGAATCTAACCAGTACAAGGTTGACTCAGCCCTTCCATCCTTCTGAGGGTGGTAAAATGAGGACCCAGATTGTTGGGGGTAATATGCTGACTCCGTAAAACACTTAGAAAGGCTGTAAAGCACTATGAAGTGGTATATAAGATTTGGACTGCGCATGGGCGAGAAAGATGGCTGCCGGGTCTGCCGCTCGGCTTTTGCACTGACAAAATTTCAGCAAAGAGGAGGATTTGGCACTCTGGAACTGACCCAAGACGAGGCGAGTCTGCCGGAACATCCAGCGGTCCCGGGGCTGGCAGCAGTAGCGGAGAATTCGGTCTCCCTGAGCTGCCAGCTCGGAAAGACGCTGAGCCCTAGAAACGCCAAGAGTCATCGGCATTGCTGGCCGCAGACACCATAAGAAGCCGCCGAAGCTGCTGGTTGCCGAAATCGCCCGTCTCTTTCCATCTGAGCCGCCTAACATCGCGGCTCGAACGAACAAATCGAACGAATCGAAATAAATGTTGGGAAGCGTAGCGGACGGTGGAGATTGGAATTGAATTAAACAACGAGAGAGCTGGTGAGAGGGGAGTTTGGGAAGCGTTATAGACGCCGAGGGACGCTGCTTGTTGCTGGCCACCGACATTGCCGGCCGTGGTTGCCATCTGACGCCGCCTAACATCGCGGCTTGAACAGAAGGAACTGGCGGAGACCGCGGAGATTAAAAGAGAACTAAGGGAGAGCTGGTGAGGGGAAATTGGCCCCTGGGACAGAGTTGAGGGAGTGCGGAGTGTCCTGTGATTCGGAGCTGGCAGTGGACCGGTAAACTTTAATTCTCCGAGCTGCCAGCCTCGATGGACGCCAACATTGTTGGCTAATGAAACTGACCACCTTGGACTTGTTTTTTGACGCGCTGGGCCCTAAGAACGCCGGGCCCAATCATTGAATGTAGCGTCCCCCCCTCCCCTTCTATCGGAGATAAGCTTCCCTCCCTCCCTCTTTGGACTCTTTTGATCCTGGAAATGACACCAAGAGAAGCTGTTGAAATGAACACACTTACCAGACTTCTTTCTACTATGGTTAACTCCCCGGTTCTCATCATTGCAGCTGACTCTCGAACTCACTTTACCCCCCAGCCCCTCCCCCCCCTGGACTACACTGAACTTTTCAGAAGAGCCCCCCCTCAAGGTAGGCCCTCCCTCAGGAGAGGGCAGAAGACACCTTTGGACTACCATAAACTGAACACAGTTTCTGTGAGCCCGCGCAATTTTTAAATTTTTAAATTTTTATTTTTAATATGGTATGTTGAGTGCATGGGATTGCTTGAGATGATATGAATGATCTCACTTTTATTATTATTACTGTTGTAACTTTGTGTTTTAATTATTCTGTGAGGACTGCTTGAGTGAGAGTTTGGGTATGACTGATTCGGAGGACCTGCCGGGGTATGCGGGGGTCACCGGGGTGGTTGGGGGGACCACAACCATGGGAGAGGGTTGGAGCATTGCGGTCATAACAGGGAGAGGCAGATATGGCGGGGACTTTAGGGCAGGCCATCATCGGGGAAGGAGGGCTCGCTGTGTCATAGAGATCCCTCCTTCCGGCCCTAGGAGTCCCACTCCAAGGTCAGATGGCGCGAGTACTCAGGACCCTGGTCTCAGGCTGCTGTCGCTAAATGCCAGGTCTGTTGTTCATAAGGCCCCCCTCATCCGGGACTTGATAACTGATGAGGGCGCAGACCTGGCATGTATTACTGAAACATGGCTGGGCCCGGAGGGAGGAGTCCCCCTCGTTGAGATGTGCCCAGCCGGATTTCAGGTGCTACACCAGCCGAGAGCCCAGGGAAGGGGTGGCGGTGTGGCTATTGTAGTCCAGGAGTCTTTAGTACCTCGTAGGATCCCTGCTCCGGAGCTTGTCAGGTGTGAGTCCCTGCTAGTGAAGCTGGACCTCAAGGGTCAAGTGGGTCTGCTGCTTACGGACCTGCCTCCCAACTACGTTGCAGCAGCCCTCCCCTCGCTCCTCGAGTCAGTAGCCGAGCTAGCGGTTGAGTTCCCTAGACTTATAGTTCTGGGGGACTTTAACTTGCCTTCGCTCGGTGAACACTCTGATGGAGCGCAGGAGTTCATGGCTTCCATGACAGCCATGGGCTTGACTCAAGTAATTCGAGGCCCAACTCACTCAGCGGGTCACACGCTTGACCTCGTATTCCTCTCGGAGCAGTGGAGTTACGATCTTGGTCTGAGGGGTAATGAGATCATACCCCTGTCGTGGTCAGACCACTACCTACTGAGGCTAGACTTCCGGAGGCCAAACCCCCACCGTAGGGAGGAGGAACCGACCAGCTGGTTCCGCCCCAAGCGACTGATGGATCCTGTTAGGTTCCAGACGGAGCTTGGGGTTATTCCTGATACCCTCGCCCACAGTTCGGCGGAGACCCTCGTCGCTGCCTGGCACTCGGCAGCTTCGGAGTCTCTAGACCGGATTGCGCCGCTACGGCCCCTCCGGGTCAGCGGCCCCCGGAGGCCTCCTTGGTTTACTGAGGAGCTCCGGGAGGTAAAGCGCCGGAGGAGATACCTAGAGCACTCGTGGAGGTCCGATAGGTCCGAGTCGAAACGGGCACTTTTAACAGCATGCACCAAGGAGTATATTCGGACCTTAAGAACAGCAAAAAGAACATACATTGCCTCCTTGGTAGCGTCTGCCGAGTCCCGCCCAGCCGCCCTGTTTAGGATAACCCGCTCCCTCCTAAATAGGAGGGAGACGGGGGACTCCCTACAGGGTAAGGCTGAGGAGTATGTCCAGTTCTTGGCGGACAAAGTTACCCAGTTTCGAGCGGACCTGGACTCCACCCCAGTAGATCCAGCCGAGACACAAGGAGAAGACTTGGCAAACCATCTCTGGGTTGAGTTTCAGGAAGTTGCCTCTGGGGATGTGGACAAGGCTATGCGAGCTGTGAGTGCCTCCACCTGCATACTGGACCCGTGTCCCTCCTGGCTGGTTGCCAACAGCAGTGAGGTGACACGAGGCTGGATCCAGGCGGTTGTTACCGCTTCTCTTCGGGAGGGGTACTTTCCCACCGCGCTCAAGACAGCGGTGGTAAGACCCCTCCTGAAGAAACCGTCTCTGGATCCAGCTGTTCTTAATAACTATTGTCCAGTCTCCAACCTCCCCTTTGTAGGTTGTTGAGAAGGTGGTGGCTCTCCAGCTTCAGCGTACCTTGGAGGAAGCTAACTATCTTGACCCCTTCCAGTCTGGCTTCAGACCCGGTTACAGCACAGAAACCGCTTTGGTCGCATTGACTGATGATCTCTGGAGAGCTAGGGATGGAGGCCATGCTTCCATCCTAGTTCTCCTGGACCTCTCAGCGGCTTTCGATACCATCGACCATGGTATCTTTCTGCGACGACTGCGGGAGATAGGGGTGGGCGGCACTGTTTTGCAGTGGTTCTCCTCCTATCTCTCGGACAGGTCGCAGTCGGTGTTGGTGGGGGGGCAGAGATCGTCCCTGAGGCCCCTAACTTATGGGGTGCCGCAGGGGTCGGTCCTATCCCCCCTACTATTTAACATTTACATGAAACCACTGGGCGAGATCATCCGAAGGCACGGGATAAAATACCACCAATATGCGGACGATACACAGTTGTATCTGTCCGCCCCGTGCCAACTCAATGAAGCGGTGGACGTGATGAACCAAGGTCTGGAAGCCGTTAAAGACTGGATGAGAGCAAACAAGCTGATACTCAACCCAGACAAGACCGAGTGGCTGTTGTGTTTCCCTCCCAAAAATTTGACCAACATACCATCACTCAGGCTGGGGGGACAAAACTTACACCCCTCAGAAAGGGCCCGCAACTTGGGAGTCCTCCTGGACCCACAGCTAACTTTTGACCACCATCTCTCAGCTGTGACCAGGGGGGCATTTGCCCAGGTTCGCCTGGTGTGCCAGTTGCGGCCCTACCTGAATCGGGAGGCCCTCACAACAGTCACTCGAGCCCTTGTGATCTCCAGGCTGGAATACTGTAATGTGCTCTACATGGGGCTGCCCTTGAAGAGCATCCGGAGACTTCAGCTAGTCCAGAATGCGGCCGCGCGAGTGATCGTGGGCGCACCACGGTTCGCCCATATAACACCGATCCTCCGTGAGCTGCACTGGCTACCTGTCGATCTCCGGGTGCACTTCAAGGTCCTACTCACCACCTATAAAGCGCTCCATGGTAGTGGATCTGGCTATTTGAGAGACTGCCTTCTGCCAATTACCTCCCTGCGTCCCATCAGATCGCATAGAGTTGGCCTCCTCCGTATTCCATCCGCCAGTCAGTGCCGACTGGCGACTACTCGGAGGAGAGCCTTCTCTGTTGCGGCTCCGACACTATGGAACAATCTCCCCGTGGAGATTCGTACCCTCACCACCGTCCAGGCCTTCCGCACAGCCCTCAAGAACTGGCTAGCCCGTCAGGCCTGGGGATAAGCTTATTTTTACCCCTCCCGAATGCTGAGTGAATGTTGAGTTTTACTGTCTAATTTACTTTTGTGCACATTTCTTTTTGTATTGTCCTACACTCCCTTTCCTTTTTGATTGTAAGCCGCCCTGAGTCCCCTCAGGGAAAAGGGCGGCCTATAAATGTCTAATAAATCCTAAATCCTAAATAAATATAAGTAAGTTCTATTGCTGTTACTATTTTGATAAATCCCTTTCTAGCCTAAAGGCCTAACAACTATACCAAACTCTCACATTCATAATTTAGACACGAGAAACATTTATGAAAAATATCAGTTTTATCTCTTTTGACAGTTGATTTTTGGAGGGACCTTTGGAGGATCATGTAAGACACATAGACTTGAGATCTCAGGTTGTACAGCACACTAATTACAAGTACTGATCTTAATATAGTGAAAAAGGTTAAAAATTCAAATGAAGTGAGGAGGTCTTGATAACTAGAGTTTATTTAGGCTGAATTCATGCAAAATGTTTTCCTGGATTATTGAATTGAGCCAATTCTGGGCTTGTACAATATATTAAATCACAACCTAACAAAAAGGGCTGGATTTGGATACCATGTTAAATTGCAAAGCCAACAAATATTCAAAAGTTAAAGATTAGCTTCTATGACTTTAGCTGGGTTAGGGAGAAAAAACAAAGAACTGACATGACATTTCCTGTAAGAGGACATGGATGAGTATAATGCTAAACAGCTCCATTAGATTCAGTAATTAATCAACCACTTTGCACAATCTCTGTTTTTCAGGCATTCAACATTATACCATTGGAGAAGCATGTGCTTGGTTGAACAGTCTACATATCTCCAGGCTTCCAGCACTGGGAAGATCAAGATTCTTGATCACATAAATGCAACCATATATTGCAAATCCTAATGACAAGATTTTCTACTGAGTGGGGAAAATGTCAGAAGATACCAGTTTGAACAGTCCATCTTATAGCTGTTGTTTGCCCTTCAGCTGCCAACAGAGATAGCTGCAGAGTCAGACGAGGAGAGGGTAGAGGGAGAGCCTTGGCCTTTGGAAGGCTCTGATAAGGAAACAGCATCAGAGACAGAGGCAGAGCTGGGGCCTTCTGTCCTCCCTCAGGTAGAGGGGCAGCTGTCTTCGGGCCTGAGCTGAGTGAGGGGGAAGAACAGATGCAGCCCATCCCAGATGCGTGTATGCGCAGAGAGCAGAGGAAAGCAGTTAGCTGGCCCTCAGGCGAGGCAGACACAAATGATAGCCAGCCCTTCCCTGGCTGGGAAAGAAATAGTAGGTGTCAGGATTCCAAGTAACACCCCCAATGCAAGAAGACTCCAAGGCTAGAAGTTCCTCAAAGTGCCATTTTACTAGAGATGTCATATTGGCACATCTGGGGAAAACCAAATCTGGAAGCTTCCAGGTTTTCCCCACCCAAAAGAAAGCCCAAGTCTATCCCACCCACATGTCTATCACATGGTCCAATCAATGCACCATCCCAACAGGAGATGCCTCCCAGTCACGCCACTCCAAGTGCAGGCTGAATGTCCTTGGCTCTCAGAGAAAGGAATATTATTATGGTTAGATGTCCCTACAACTCCATGCAACCCGCCCTCCCAGTTTCCCACAGTACTAAGTGTTACAGCTCTTAAGATCCCAAGAATAATATGGCTTCCAGGCCAGGCCTGACAAGGGGTTTGGGAGTGGCAAGTTATGTCAGAGAACCTTTCTTTTCTAGTATACAGAAAGCAATTTGGATTTCTTGGATACAATCAGAGTTACTAGGACTGATTACATTTGATTTTTTTTGTTTATACCTGGGATTAAAAGAATGTTACTGCCCTGTTATAAAATGGCGGTTGTTTTACTCACAATTAAACATCCTATACTACTTGCAAAGGCTGAGTCAGAACAATAGCATGGGATGCTTATACATTTTCTTTTTTTTTTAATTTTTTTATTTTATTACATAAACAACACATGCCCACACCAGTGAGAAAAGAAAAAATCAGAACACAAAAAAGACAAAAAAAAAAAAAAAAAAACCAAGGCAGGGAGAGAGAGAGAGAGGAAAAAAAAGGAAAAACAAAAGAAAAAAAGAAAAAAAACACAGGTATATATTATAAAAAAGTATATCAGCTGGTTACAACATATTTTGGTGCATCTCTTCCATTAATTCACATTAATTCAAATATCTTAACTCAAATGTTTACCATATTGACATCATTATAGTTCCACTTTTAGTTGACTACAGTTATTTAAACGTCTTTCATCCTTAACTATGCCAAAGATTTAATCCATAACCACATGCTAGCATTTCATTTACTTGTTTGTAAAATCTTCTATTAACATCAAATCCTCATATCCTGTTTTAGCTAAACATCCATAATATTTAATACCAAAAATTCCATCTTCCATGTATATAGTTTATTATCATTCTCCTTTCTTTATGTAATTGTATCATATATCGTAACATTTTCCCCATATTAGTTAACATTTAACTGTATATAGTTTTATTTTATTTTTTAATAGTAATAATTATTGTGATTAATAACCTTTGTGTATAGTCCAAAAATATTTCCAACCTTCCCTTCTCATATCCAATTATTATTTATCATATCAACTCCACATTATATACATTACTATCATCATCAATTATTATTCAACTATGACTATTACAAATAAGAATAATTAGGTTTAGCTAATTTTGAATTGTATTCTTCCATCTATCAGCCTGTGTCTCTCCAATAACAAAACCTCCTTAATCCTATTGCCATTCGTGGATGCTTATACATTTTCTATTCATGGAAAAAGAAATACATTGTGTGACAAGTCAATAGTCATTTTTCAAAACACAAAACTTTAGAAACTCCTTCCAATCACAAGTCATTTAAAAAATCCAAGATTGTTTGTCAAGGAGTTTACCACCTGTGGGGAAAAAACCCTTTTTGTTATTATAAACAAAAACACTTCTAAGTTTCTTGGCAGTGAGTACATGCTACCTTGAAGAACAGTCAATGCAAAGGTATGCACATGTGTGTGGAATATTTCAAGTACTGTAACCTAATATATTTTCACTGGAACTATTGTGTTGTACACAGCAAGTTGTAACTCAAAAACTGATACTATGGATGTCTGTTTCGCTCCAAATAGAGCTCTTTCCTATACATTTAAAACAGCTCTAAGAAAAATAGGTAATCTGCATTTTAACAATAGATCGCCTGTGCAGCTGATTATTTATCACCTACTCATTATAGAACAACTCGAGTTTGTCCAAGGGAAATCAACCTCTAGAAATCTCTCCCTGCTCCTCAAGGTTTTTAACAGTTTCTCTTCTCTTTCCTCAGCCTTGATTTATAGGATTCTGTCTAACAAGTAACGAAACCAACACTCTCCAGCTTTAATAAAAAGCTATTTGCTCAGCTATAAATTTAATTTATTGTTATATAATTACTTTAGCAGAGCTATAAATATTAGCCATGCTTAGTGTCACTGATTTTACTGCTGCAAACTTAATTTGTAATGAGTAAAATAAGGTGGTCAGGCTTCAGTACCCCACCAGCATTCCTTGTCTTATTTTTTTCTGCTGTTAATATATGAATAAAAAGACAAGAAACATCAATCAAATATATGAAGAAATATAAACAAAAGTGAACAAAGGAGGAAAAAAAGAGGGGAGAATGAAACAGAACCAAACTGGACAAAATATGTACTCTGTTGAAACAGATGAATATACAGCTGTGTGAAAAAGTCCTGCACACTTTCAGTTTTAAGCTGTATTTACATGTTTAATCAATTTTTCACCCATAGAAACCATGCAAAATTAATACTTTGATGAAAATTTCTGTATTCAGATTGAGATGCATATATTTTATTAATATAACCAAAATCTTTTTAAGGTTTTGAGTGAGTTTATATGCTAAAACAAACACAACTTGAATTTTTGAGAATGTTAGGATCTAAAGTAGCCAATCAGCAGTGAGCTTTGGCTCACCAATCAAAATGCACAGAAGCTACATCTATGAGCCAATCAATGTTGTCATACTCTCTGACTATAAATAGGCATGAAAAGCATTGAGAAATTTAATTTAGCTCTGGCTGCGGGCAAGGATGAAGGCCTTTTCTTTCACCAGTACTGAGCAGCAGCATCACATCATTTTGCTTCATGAAGCGGGTTACTCCTGTACAGAAATAGCCAAGAGAGTGAAATGCCATCGCACCACAGTGAGCAGAATGGTTGAAAAATACCAAATAACTGGTTCAGTTGATGACAGACTCTGCTCTGGAAGACCAAGAAAGTTGACAAAACAGCAAGATCGGGCTCTGCAATGCATTTCAATGGCTGACAGGAAGCTCACCTAATCTCAGATTACAAGCATTTGAGGTGAAATGTGATATAAAAGTGTGCACAAGCACAGTGGTCGCAAACTGCTTGCTAGAGAGCTCAAAGGTTGCAGGGCTCAAAATAAACCTTTGCTCACAGACGCTCACCACTCTTGTTGACGTGCGTGGGCCAAGAAGTATGCCAAGTGGACCAATGAACCATGGGCCAAGGTCATCTTCAGTGCTGAGAGCAATTTCTACTTGACTGGGAATCAGTGCAATAAGTATGTCAGAAGATTTCCAGGTGAAGAATTTAGGCCGTACTGCCTGAATCTATATATGAAGCATCCATTGCATTTGAATATCTGGGGCTGAATCGCTGCTTCTGGTATTGGTTGGATGTAAATCGTACAGGGAATCATGAATTCCAAGGAATATGTTGAAGTCCTGGAAAAAACCATGCTTCCTTCATCTCAGCAACTTGTAGGGAAGGACTTTTACTTCCAGGATGACAACGCTCCTTGTCATCGAACCAAGTCCGTCCAGCAGTGGATGAAGAAGCATGGTGTTTGACTCCTGGATTGGCCATCTCAGAGGCCAGATTTGAATCCAATTGAGAACTTGTGGACCAAGATTGGTTATGAAATAAATAAGAAGCATCTGAAGATCAAGCAGGAGCTGATTGAATCCATTATTGCAGCCTGGCACCACATTATCACCAAAGATCACATGCAAAAGCTTATACAGTCTATGCCGAAATGATGCCACCTGGTGATAAGCAATAAGTGCTGGCCTATTTCATATTAGTAACCATGTTTGGTTACCTAAACGGTCTTTTTCAGGGCCACAAACAATAAAAATCTTAACAAAACACTAACCTCGGCCTTAGTAATTACAATACATATGCCACTGGGTATGCATCAGTTAATCTGTTTTCATAGTCATTGTAAGCATGCAAGAAAATTCACAATCCCCATCCAAACAGCACCAAATTGCAAAATACTTATGTTTTTCACTTAAAAATCACCAGTATTTATTTAAATATAATATTTGCATAGCATAAAATATCATAAAATTAATGGCCTATCCAAAAAGTGTCATAAACTGTAAACAGTAAAGCATGCAGGACTTTTTCACACAGCTGTAAAACAACAACAAAAGTTGTTCTTATCAGCAGAATAAATCCTTGGCCTTATTGGGTAATATTAACCAGACTTTGCTCAGTAATTTTAATTATTTAGGAGTTTCAAATTCTGATACAAATGTGAAAAAATGTCATTTGGTGCTTGTTTATTGCTTAATACAATAGAATTTCTGGTAACAAATGCTTCTGACCACAACCAAATCGATTCTGACCAAAAAATGCACATATTTTTTCACGGCCAATTTCATTTTCCATGTCATTTTGTTTTGTAAGCACCAAATTTCCAAAATTAGGTTCAGGTCATGACCAAATTGGTTTGCGACCAAAGTTATGGAACAAATTATGGTTGTGATCTGAGGTTCTATTCTACAATTCTAAGATTTGATTTGGGAATACAGTGGTGGCTTGATGTAAAAAATTCCTTTGTTAAAAATGTTCATTTATTTTAATATAAATGGTACCTGTTAGGATCATTTTTTAAAAAATAGACCAGGGATGGGGAATGATTAATCATTTAGGGATGCTAAAATCCAGATCACTGCTCGATGAAAGTAAATAAATAAAATGTGTTGTATCCTTCTGCAATCATCTAGGCTTCATCTGGAAATTCAGAGTGGATAGTACTAGAAACTTTAACTTTTTCTTTTCCTGCTACTATTTTGTTTTTGGGTTTGGGAAAGGTTTTTTCTAATGGTACAATGGTACAAGCCTAATATAAACCATGCCCTGGGCAATACTAACACTAATGGCCTACAGTGAGTGTTGCTGCTTCATCAGCTGCTGTATACATGCACAAGTTTAATGTAATGGCCCCTAGGTATTTCCACTATCCTGTGACTTTTAAATGTAAGTATGATTGTCCTTCCCCCCAAGCTGTATCACTAATATCAAGTGATGGTACCATCCAGCGAAGAGGAAAGCTCTAGCAAAAACAACATCTGCCAGCCGGAGTTAGCTAATGATAATATGCTCTGAAAAACTTCACTTGCTGATTGCTGTAAACAAGCTGAGGTTCAAGGGAAAAGACCAATCCAGAGCTACTTCGGTGGCCTCTTGGCCTATAATAAATATGGAGGCATAAATAGCATTGCGATCTTTCCTCCTAATTCTGTATGCTGTTAACCTTGGTGTGACATCCAAAAAGGCAGCACTTTGAGAAATAAATATGGCAGGAACAAAGGAAAGGAAAGGATTATTTTTCTCCAGAATCTTTGGAATACATGCTGCCCCACTTGGAAAGGTTAACTAATTTAAATCTGATGTTTATTGAATTAGATGTAGACACACATTCAGAGCCTTCTTTTGAAGTGTTTATGACTTTTTCAACAACACTTACAGTGCCAATGTGAAGGCCACAGCATAACACAGTCAGCAATTATACAGAGTTGAGAGGCTTCTACCATGAATAGGAGAAAGGAAACAAGTAAACATTCTAGAAAGATCAGCCAGAGATTCCTTGTTTATTTTAGGAACTTATTTTTCATGTTTTCATTGAAGGTCTTTTGGAGGTATGAGTATGCTTACCAAAAATAGTACTTATGATCAAGTTGTTTTAATTTCCTTTGTATATGATTCACAGCATGTATACTTAAGTTAGAAAAGCTACACAAGAAGATACATATTAGAACTTATAAGAGGCAACACTAAATAAACACAAAAATGAACCCTGAATGAAGGATGACCCTGTCTGACTTCAGACAGGCAGAAATTCAACATATCAACAAGTTTTTTGAAAATATGTGTACAAAACAGGATTCCCAGACTTCTACTGGGGAAAAAAAACCTGGATCACTGTAGGGTAACAGCACTGGAAATAAAAAATCTCTACCTATCAATTGCCAAGTAGTGGTCATCAAGATTTTGTTGCACCCCATATACAAAATGCATTGTGGGAGAGTTTGGATTTTAAGGAACATAAATCCATCCACTTTAACCTAGCAATAGATTCCAGGGCTAGATGGATATCTCCAATTGCCCTTTTTTTGCACACTACAGAGATTCCTCTGATTACAGTGGTTAAAAATTGGCAGCAAATTTTCCCACTATTTTCAGGCAGGAAACATAAAATCTAGAGTGTAATACAAAATAGGGCTAATGATATGGTTTTGTCTTTAAAGAAAACACTTGGGTTTATCCTTAAAGAAAAAGGGGAAAAATCTTGATTCTATCCATGTGTCCAACAACCACACCCATTTTGAACCTTTGTTCTACGGTTTGTCCCTCTTGCTCTGTCTCCAAAAGGTTTAATGTGATCTCCAGTCATGAAAAGTTGCCCACCGGTATCTTATTTATTATTTTATTCATTTATTTGTAAAATTCATCTTACCACAGGGTTACTCTGGTAGCTTGCAATCTTTAAAAGATCAAAACTATACAAAGCTAAAAGACACAACTAAAACACTATGAATCTCTAGCCACTATCTATGTAAGAGGTATTACGGTTTGTTATAAATATCACTAAAATAGTAATGAAACAAGTAATAAAGTAATGAATAAACAAAAACATATGTTCAGATATTAAAACAATCCAATTCTGGAATTTGTCTATAAAAATATCTTGAACATTTGCATCTGTACAGATAAATATTTTCGATAATGTGTCAGTTCTTTTCATACACATTAATGAGAAATTATTTTGGAAAATGACCCTCATAAACCAGAATGTTTTGCTTAACTGTAAGACAGGGAATTTGTCAACTATCAACAACAAGAACAAAATGTTAGAAAATAAAAGTTTACACCTTCCCCCAAACAGGGAATGAAACATCTTAGTTTTTTAGTTTTTCTGTGAGTTTTTTAACATTTAAAAATATTCAGCATATTTTAAGGAAGGAAGAAGCCACATATGATATAAAGTAACATTTATATAAGAAGAAGCTGTGATGCTAGCAATTTTCCTATCCAAGTATTTCTCTAAGTCACTTTAATATTTAACTAATATCTCCTAAACCTACCAAATTGAAAATACATGGTGGTCAGCAAAATAAAAATAAGAAAAAGTGAAAAATAACATGCCATACAAAACTTTTTAGAACACATTTATAGTCATTTCTTAATGATAAAGCATGCACTTATTCATCTAAGATCACAAAAAGACCTGAAAATAAGACATGAAAAGAACTAAAAGATGAATCAGTCTCAACTTCTTAATATGTCCTACTGCTGTGTACTTGAAAGAGTGTGAAGATCATTTTACCATTGTTCTACTATTTTCATTGTTTCATCACTCCCATACTTCATTATTTCATCAATCTATTCCTTTTGTGGCTTGAGAATGGATGCGGCTATTCTAGAACCTGCAATACATGTTAAGTTCTCATTGCTCAATGTCTCAAAAGGGAGGAAGAGAATCAGAAAATACTATGCCATAAAAAGCAACTAGTTTTACTAATGTGATAGGTGAAAACTATGGAAGGATCAAGCTCCAGTTTTGTTACTTTACTATCCATATTTAATCCATATTTCCTAACCTATATTTAGGTTATACATGTGATTATTCCCTTTTGAAAATCATATGTATGTATGTATGTATGTATGTATGTATGGATGGATGTGTGTGTGTGTGTGTATGTATGTATGTATGTAGGCATGTAGGCATGTAGGCATGTAGGCATGTAGGCATGTAGGCATGTAGGCATGTAGGCATGTAGGCATGTAGGCATGTAGGCATGTATGTATGTAGGCATGCATGCATGTAGACATGTATGCATGTGTGCATGTGTGCATGTATGTATGTATGCATGTATGCATGTATGCATGTATGTATAAAGTTATGCTGTGTGCCCTTTGGATGAACTGTCTCAAAACAGAGAATGATGAATGGTGAAGCACAGACGCTATAGAAAATTCCTCACTGAAAATGACCTGATTACTACTACCATAGAACTCTGTTCTGAATGAATGTTTTGTCCATTTTAATATTTTTCATAGAAAATTACATATTTTAGGAATGTTGGTACATTAAATTGGAGAAAGAGTGGATTTACAGGCTTTCTCTTCATGAAAAATAAATTTCAGGACAATTCTGTGACTGGTAGTTTTGTATCTTTCCACTCAGAATGAGTTAATTCCCCCTCCTGATGTTTTATATGAGCATTGAAAGTCCTTGATACAGAGAAAGATCAATGCATATGTAATATGTTTCAAAGCTGAAAAGGCCACAGAAAGCTGTAAATTGAAAGGTTATATGTGATGGGATACAAAGATTGAGAATGGGTCAGCACTCTAATTAAAACATGTCCTATTTCAAGAATACCAGGCAATGAATGCTTCGCTCAGATATTCAGTTGTTTGCTGATTATATTATCATCACTGCTAGAAGCAGAAAGAGGCAGAGATGGTACATTTATTTGATTTCTAGTACTATACAAGATAGAAGAAAAATGCTAAGTGCTATCTATTCTTAGGGTTCAGAAGAAACATTCAAAGTAAATACTCTAATATGAATGGTATAGCAAATTTAGTTCCATTTGAAACAATTTACACCAAGCCTCACCAGATGGTAATACCTAACTAACACTGACTAATTTAGAAAGTTAAATAAAATTAGCCCTGTTATAACTTAAACACCAAAACACCAAAATTCTCCTGCTATATTATTTCAACCAGAAAACAAATTAAAGGACAAGGATCTCTTGATCCTTTGAATTTGACAGAGGTGGGGGTAGAGAACCTTGTTCTGTGAGTGAGATATGTACAAACATGGCAAATATCCGTTTCCACTCTAAAAGTTTTCCAGATTTTCTTTATTCTCAGGACAGACAGACACACTCACCCTCCCCTCTAGCGTCTGACATAAAGCAATCTGTTCTTTGTGACCGCAGTTGTTTTAAAATTGTGTGTAGGCGAAAGACCTCAAATATAAACTGGGACAAGTGATGAAGGATAGCTTTTCTAAATCCAATCTCCATTTGACATGTTTGCCGAAGAAGTATTTCAAATAGAGAGATACACTACAGACTCTTGTCTTTATGAAATTGGAAGAGGCCATCAATCAGGACATCATTAGTTGTATGTCAATCATCTGCCCAAAGCCACCAAATGGAATAATGGAAGCAAAAGAGCAGCATTTTTTTTAAAAAAGGAAACTAAATATCCTAAGACAAAAAACAATTTGCAAGTTGTGGTTTTCCCTGGCTTCATACAGCTTGGCAATATAGAGTGACATACTTCAACTATATATGCAATTTTTAAACTTATATAGATTATATAATTCATTTTCTGTTTTAATCTGAGTTATGAGTCACAGCCCCTATAGATAATTTCTCATAAGGCTGAAGATTAAATATTTATGATACTTTAATTGTTGAAATAAAAAAAACTATTTCCAGTTAAGCAGCAGTGAGTCCTGCTGGAGGTAATCATATTTTTTAAAACTTATTTATCATATTTATGTAGCTGTCCTTCTCACATAAGAGATGTTGGAGAAGCAGAACAAGGAGGAGAAGCAGAAGATGGGACAGTGGGTCACACCAAGACTGGCTGAAATGGGGCAGACCTGCCAGGAGCTTGGTAGCCGGTAGAGCAGTGGTGGGTGGGACCAGTAGACAGAAGACAGGAAGACTGTCTGCTCAGGATACAGGAGGCAGGAGATTGCAGTGGTATCTTCATGTTGGCCAAAAAGACAGACAGGTAGATGAATGGAGTTGAAGCTGAGGAGCACATGCAAGACCTGAGACTCTGGAATGCTGCAACTTTTGTAAATGTAGGCCATTTGCCAAGCACCCACATTTTGATGATGTGACCACAGCTTCAGGTT